>NC_045551.1:64592032-64684532 GCF_009769535.1 Thamnophis elegans
AAAAAAACAAAAAACAAGTTCAGAGAGCACAAGGACCCCACAGTCATTGCTGTTCACTTCCTCCTCCTCTACAACCATGACCACACCACCACCACCACCTCCTCCTCCTCCTACTCCTACTCTCCTCTCCTCTCCTCTCCTCCTCCCTCCTCCCTTATTTCCACAATCCCGCTCCGTTTGCATTGATGATGTTACCTATTTAGGTTAATGAGGTGTCTACAAAAAAACACAACCAAGTTCGAGAACACAAAGGAAACTACAGTCCTCTTGGTTTCCTCCTCCTCTTCTCTCCTCCTCCTCCACCACCACCCACCACCACCTCCTCCTCTCTCCTGATCTCCACAAATGAAGTTAGGTAATAAAGCCTAACACAACAATAACCAGTTCGGAGAAACAAAGGAACCTACAGTCCTCTTGTCTCCCTCCTCCTCCTCCTCCTCCTCCTCCTCCTCTTCTCCTCCTCCTACACCACACCACCCACCACCTCCTCCTCCTCCTCCTTATCTCCACAAATGAAGTTTAGTATAAGGCCTAACAACAACAATAACCAAGTTCGGAGACACAAAGGAACCTACAGTCCTCTTTGTCTCCTCTCCTCCTCCTCCTCCTCCTGCCTCTACTCTTCCTCCTCCTCCTCCACCACCACCACCACCACCACCTCCTCCTCCTCCTTATCTCCACAAATGGAAGTTAGGTAATGAAGCCTAACAACAACAATAACCAAGGTTCGGAGAACACAAAGGAACCTACAGTCCTCTTTGTCTCCCTCCTCCTCCTCCTCCTCCTCCTCCTCCTCCTCCTCCTCTTTCTCCTCCTCCTCCACCACCACCACCACCACCACCTCCTCCTCCTCCTTATCTCCACAAATGAAGTTAGTAATAAAGCTAACAACAACAATAACTAAGTTCGGAGAACACAAAGGACCTACAGTCCTCGTTGTCATCCCTCCCTCCTCCTCTCCTCCTCCTCCTCCTACCTCCTCTTTCTCCTCCTCCTCCACCACCACCACCACCACCACCTCCTCCTCCTCCTTATCTCCACAAATGAAGTTAGGTAATAAAGCCTAACAACACAATAACCAAGTTCGGAGAACACAAAGGAACCTACAGTCCTCTTTGTCTCCCTCCTACCTCCTCCTCCTCCTCCTCCTCCTCCTCTCCTCCTCCCTCTTCCTCCTCCTCCTCCACCACCCACCACCACCACCACACACCACCACCTCCTCCTCCTCCTCCTCCTTATCTCCACAAATAAAGTTAGGTAATGAAGCCTAACAACAACAATAACCAAGTTCAGAGAGCACCACGGACACACACACAAACACACCCCGATTCAACCCTGAGCCGCTAATATTGTCTTCTATACATATTCCCAAGATGCTTCAATTACCCTTTTTGTTGGTCTGCCTTATGCCGTTGGCCACACTGCACATCTCACTACCAGCGGATGAGTCCATTTTGAGATGATGTAGGATCTGATTTCTGTTCTGTTTTGAGAGTTGTCCTCACTTTTGTTGTTTCCTAACTTGAAGACTGAAAAAAAAAATACAAGGCAAGCATGCTGAGACACACTGGGAAGCATGGGAGTAAACTTACTAAGTGTCAGAGATTCATTCTAGTGCTTCATTTCTTTCAAGGAACGCAAACGTTCCTTATGAGGAGCTTAAAGGACAGAAAACTCAGATAACTACATTTATTGCAAAGGCTGAAGAAGCTCTTACAACAATGAAGATGAGCCAAAGAGAAAGCCAGCCCTCTAGACCAGTGTTTCTCAACCTTGGCAACTTGAAGATGTCTGGACTTCAACTCCCAGAATTCCCCAGCCAGCGAATGCCAAGGTTGAGAAACACTGCTCTAGACACACATACCGCACGATGTATGGATGGAGCGATGGCTCAACGGTGAAGATGCTCGGCTTGTCAGCTGGAAAGCCAACAGCCTGGGTTTGAAACCCAGCACCGCCGGATGGGAGGAGCTCCCGTCACTTGCCCCAGCTCCTCCCAAGCTAGCAGTTGGAAAGCATGCAAATGCAAGTAGATAAATAGGCACCATTCCAGTGGGAAGATGACTGCATTCCGGATTTTCATGCTGGCCACATGATGATGGTAGTGTCCCTCAGACAACAGCAGCTTCTCAGCTGAGAATCAAGAGAGGAGCATTGCCCCCTTGAGTCAGTCATGACTGGATAGGAGAAACCTGTTTCAATCTATATACACATGTACATCAACTCCAGTTTTTAAAACTGGCATCTCTTTCTCTCCTTGATCAGTTTCCATCCATTGTTTCTTGTTCTGCCTTCAGGTGCTTTGGAGAATACGTTGACCCACTCTTCTTTGTGGCAGCGCCTTAGAGATTGGAAGACAACCAGTGGTGGGATTCCAATAATTTAACAACCAGTTCTCTGCCCTAATGACTAGGTGGGTAGGCGGGGCTCGGTGGTCATGTGACCAGGTGGGCGTGGCCAACTCAACATCAGTCGCATTGATGGGTGCTTGGCCTTAGCTGTTACAATGTAATAAGGGTTAACGGGAGAGGCAATTTCTGTAAGCAGGTCAATAAAGATAAGGCTAGAACAACACCAGAATGTTTCCTTCCTGCCTTCCTTACAGGATTAGCCCTGTAAAATGGGAACAAACAAAGAGATTTCTTTCAACAACCGGTTCTCCAAACTGCTTAGAAAGTTAACAACCGGTTCTCCCGAATAGGTGCGAACCGGCTGAATCCCATTACTGAAAACAACTATCATGTTACTCTTAGTTCTTTTCTCTATATTAGCCAAACCCAATTCCTACAGGGTTCTTCATATGTTTTAGCCTTCATCCCCCTACTCATCTTTGTTGCTCTTCTCTACCCTCTGCTTTTTGTAACTTGTATTTAGGGAAGAACTAGCAGTAGTGATTTCATGGGTAAAAGTGGTTTGAAACGGCAAATCCTTTCCCAGAGTCACAATGTAGGGCTACCAAGTTCCCTGCACGAAAAATCTTTCCATCATTTTTGCTCCGTGGAAAGTTATCAGGCGATGCGAGGCTTCCATGTTAAGAGTTTGCAGCAATTCATCTCAGCACACTTGTGTAAATTATTCAGCAGGATTCATTGAAATAAGAAACCTCTTTATATACAATAATATAAAATAGATGCATGTATACAATCCACACAGAAAAACAGAATACCAAATCAGGAGCACAGAAGCACAGAAGTAATATTCACAGAAGACAAATATAATACAGAGGAGAGAGAGAGAGAGGGAGGGAGGGAGGGAGGGAGGAGGGAGGGAGAGGAGAGAGAGAGAGAGAGAGAGAGAGGAGAGAGAGAGAGAGAGAGAGAGAGAGAGAGAGAGAGAGAGAGAGAGATCAGACAAGGTAAGCCACACCCAGGTTCCGAGCTGTCTGGATCACCAAACAGTCCCCATTGGCTGACCTGTTACTATGTCTATTCCAATTCATGCGAGGTGGCACAGTGGTTAAATGCAGCACTGCAGGCTACTTCAGCTGACTGCAGTTCGGCTGTTCAAATCTCACCGGCTCAGGGTTGACTCAGCCTTCCATCCTTCCGAGGTGGGTAAAATGAGGACCCGGATTGTTGTTGGGGGCAATATGCTGACTCTGTAAACCGCTTAGAGAGGGCTGAAAGCCCTATGAAGCGGTATATAAGTCTAACTGCTATTGCTATTGCTATTATACACAGACATTCCAGGAGAGAAGTCGTACTCTTCAAAGGGACATACCCTTTCTCCTCCTGGAGATACATCTGGTGGGTATTTCTCATGCATATTTACAATTGGGTGATCTGGTTGCTTGCAGAGGTCAAGAATGATGCCTAACATTCTGCCAAATTTTACCATTAGGAGAAGGGTTATGTTTGAGTTTCTCTCCCCCCCAACCTTTGCCTCTTAGTTGGAAAAAAATTGGTCCCTTGCCTCCTAGTTCACCGATGGTTAACTCCACCAGCGTGGGTGACATTTGAGAATCAATTGTGTACATCTCAGAGGGCTTTGAACCCCTCCAGTTGAGGCGGGGTCGAATTTTGTGGCGAATAATTTTCAGAGCCTTGGTGGGGGGGAAAAAAAAAGAATGACAGAGACAAATCTTCTGACCTCATTCCCAGCCTTGGCGGGGGCTTGAGACAGTCATTTCAGTGCAAGATGAAAGAGATCCTTTCCATTGTTGTTCTTGAAGAAAGAGTGGATGCATTTGTAAGATAGGAGAGATAACCAGCCCATTAACAACAGATAACTTCATTATCCCCACAACATGACTCATCATCTTAAAGCCTAGTTAATGGAAGTACAGTGAATGACCCCTTTAATTTACTGTATTTAAGTGCCTTTCATACAATAGGAAAGCTGAAATGTAGTTCTCTTCAGCCAGACCAATTTTTTTTGCAGAGAGATCTTTATTCTAAACCAGCCATTAAATTTCAAAAATATCTGATCCCTGTATGGAGGAAAAATGTGACACCTCAAAGCTGTGATGGTGACACACACAGTCCTTTCTGTGGGCACATGAACCATCACCAGCTCCTCTTCATGGGTGTAGTGCTGGAAAACAGCCCCAAAACAGCCTAAAAACTGTTCAAAAAACAGCCTAAAAATGCCCCCCTCCCAACAGCCCGAAAACAGCCCCCCAAATGCCCCAAAACTGACATGCATGCAGTGGCCAACTGGTCTTCTACTTTCCAGTGCTTCAGCATGCACATATGCACATGCATTGATGCACGATCTGGTTTGGGCACTCGGTGCTGAAAAGATTCACAATCACTGCCTTATAGGATGGTTTAGCAAAGGCCAGCAGTCCCTCTGAAAGATGTAAAAATGGGTTCACTGACAAAAGTGCGCCCGACAAAAGTGCGCCCGATGAAACCGTGGTGAGAAAACCGCGAGTTCTAAACCGCACCGATGAATGAGTGCAGAAGCGCGCCGACAATAGTGCGGTGACAGAAGCACGCTCTAAAGCTAACCCTAACCCTAAACCTAACCCTGAACCTAACCCTGAACCTAAACCTAACCCTGAACCTAACCCTGAACCTAATCCTTACCTTAACTTAAATTGCGTTTCTGTCGGCACACTGTTGTCGGCGCTCTGTTGTGGGTGCGTTGATGACATCGCGGTTTCGCGCCACGGTTTTGTCAACGTGCTTTTGTCATGCGCACATTTGTCGGGTCACGGTAAAAACGGGGGGGGGGGAACTTCCAGAAAAGCTGGAAGTAAGGGAAGAAAAAGGGATTTGAGAGAAGATTAAATTCTGCAACCATGTAAGGAAAACAAGTTTTCTTCCGTCACATACTCCTCTTTAGTAAAACATCTGAGTACTTAACAAAAATTACTCGGGATTGTAATAATCAGTGGAAGGCACATTCTTTGCAGGAATGTAAAATTAGCTGAAAATTAAGTGCAACAAACGGTCTCCTTGAACATCCATTAATGCCTCATAACCCAGTATTTTCAGATGTGTGAACATGCCATTATCAACACGAAGAGAGCTAATTGCCAGAATGATTATTGAAAGTTTCAATTTCTCACATACAGTATAATATGTTCTGCACTTTGGCCCAGGCTGTCCCTGTTTGCACCTTCGGGAAAAAAGAGAAGGGGGGGGGAGGAGAGAAAGAAAGAAGAAGAAGAAGCAGCGATACAAAACTTCTCAAAGCGGCATTTGATTTAATGCTCTTTTAGCCAACCACTTTGTTCCTATTTCGCATAGATGCTTGGTAAGGATGTGCCACTGAAAAGACACAATTATGTCCTGCGCCCTGAGCAAATAGGATTCACACCATCGGTGCTAGATGTACATGGAAAGATTAGAGATGGTAATCAGAGGGGTAATCATTGGACTAGAAGAAGTCCCTTCCATTAGATAAGTTTATTTATAAGTTTATTTATTTATTTAGATAAGTTTATTTATTTATTTTAGATAAGTTCCTTCCTTCCATTCTGCCGGTTGTGACCAGTTCACCCGAACCGCTAGCGGAAATCGCAGGTGGCCCCGCCAACCCGCCCCAGCTCTATGGCATCCCATTTAGGCCCAGTCAAAGTGCATGCATGGAAGGCAGAGTGCATTGTTGTAGGGAAGGTACCGTATTTTTCAGAGCAACTTTTTCCCTCAAAAAAGAGGGTGAAAATCTGGGTGCATCTTATACTCTGAATACAGGATTTTTGGCCTCCCAAAACCCCACCCCCTTTGAAAAAATGGCTATTCATAGCCTTTAGGAGGCTTCCAGAGTGTTCCTGGGGGCTGGGGAGGGCAAAAAGGAGCAGATAATTGGCCGTTTTTTTGCTCATTTTTGCCCCCCCCCCCAGCCCCCAGGAGCATTCTAAAAGCTTCCTAAAGCAGTGTTTCTCAACCTGTGGGTCGAGACCCCTTTGGGGGAGTCGAACGACCCTTTCACAGAGGTTGCAAAAGACCATTGGAAAACACATATTTTTGAAAACATACAGAAAACATAAAATAATCTTATGGTTGTGGGTCACCTCAACATGAGGAACTGTATTAAAGGGTTGCGGCATTAGGAAGGTTGAAACCCACTGTCCTAAAGATTATGTGTGCCCTTTTTTTTGACAAGGGCAAGGCTCAAGAGAGGATATAAATAACTCTCACTCTCCACTCCATGTATTCGGCTGTCCAGGACTTCAAACCTAGGTGGTCCTGTCCATCAATAAACCATTGTTCCAATCAGCCTCCATGTTTCCAGTGTCTTTCTCCCCACTTGGAACTGAACCAGATGGATATTTCTTCCAACAAGGGATATGGCACAGTCTTTTTATTTATTTGTATCCCATCTTTATTATTTTTAGAAATAATTCAAGACAGCGAACATACTCCCTCCTTATGAGTCGGCCCTGGAGGATGTGGAGGACCCTGGACAGGGTTCCAACTCTGAGCAGGGCGCAGAGAGACTGGTTGGCCACCAGGTGTCACCTGAGCCTTGGATCAGTGGGGAGGAGACAAGAGAGAGTGATCCAGAAACCACCTGTGAGTTGTTCTGGGATGCACGCCGTCGAAGGGCTACTCGGTGTCAAGAACTACGTAATTATAGGAGGTAATTACGCTCAGCTGATGCTCATTAAGCTCCTCTCCAGATTATAAAAGAGACTGCTTGTGCCACGCCCTTCTTGCAGAAGTCAACGTTAGGGACTAACGAGAAACAAACTTGGCAGGCTGGATTGCTGCCAGAGTTTGTTTGCATTGCTGCCAAGGTTTGTAGGACTTCCTGCCAAAGTGCTTATCTCTGTTGATTTGGCTTTCAGCCAATGAGACTCTGGACTTATTATAAAACATTCTCATTTACGCTTGTCTCGGCTTTTGTTCTTGGACGGAGGAGGGGGTCAGAACAGGTGCTAACTTTCTACACTGCTGAGCATGTCCCGAATGCTTCAATCACCAATGTGTTGCCCATCGCGAAAGTGCAGAAAACAGTGCCAATCATGGTCAGAAGTTACTCCAGGGACAACAAAAGAACCTGGGTTGCAGGAGGCCCACTCTGGCATAAAGAAGGGTTGGGAGGAGAACACATTGAAAAGATGGATGAGTTTCTGTCTGATCATTGTTACTCTCAGAAGCTGCATCTAACATCTAGTCTAATGAATAGAAGGACCAGGGGTGACATGATAGCAGTGTTTCAATATCTCAGGGGTTGCCACAAAGAAGAGGGAGTCAAACTATTCTCCAAAGCACCTGAGTGTAGGACAACAAGCAATGGGTGGAGAGAAGCAACCTAGAACTAAGGAGAATTTTTCTGATATTTAGGACAATTAATCAGTGGAACAACTTGCCTCCAGAAGTTGTGAATGCTCCAACACTGGAAGTTTTTAAGAAGAGATTGGACAACCATTTCTCTGAAAAGGTATAATAGTTTCCTGCTTGAGCAGGGCATTGGACTAGAAGAAGTCCCTTCCAACTCTTTTATTCAATTATTCTGTTAATCTCTCAAGCTTGGCAATTTTGTGATCGGATTCAGAAGTGGGTAAGAGCTTTTAATACCTGTGTAAAAGAGTAGCAGCCTCTTTCTTTGCTTCTGCTTGAAAAACTCTTTAAAAAAAAAAACTTCCTTTTACAACTAAAACGATAATGGCACCCAAATTCTACCCTTCTTTGCATTAAGCAGCATCTGAATATAAGCCAGAGCTCTTCATAAGACCAGATAATAAGCACCGTAGAAACTATTATTACCAAAGAGAGAGAAAGGTTTTCTTAGCTTTCAGCTATTGACAGTGAACTATGGGCAAAGAAGGAAGGAAGGAAGGAAAGAAGGGAGGAGGGAGGGAGGGAGGAAGGAAAAATAGAAAGAGAGCAATAAGGAAGAGGAAAACAGGAAGGAAGGAAGGAAGGAAGGAAGGAAGGCATTTTTTGCAAAAAGGACCCTAGAATATACTTTCAAACTGGGATAGATTACTCCTACGGAACTGTCGTCTGGTTCCCCATTCTGCTCTGGGATCTATTAACTCTGAGCCAGGTTGGGGCATATTACATTCTGTCCTTTAGAAACTCTCTGGCATTTTGATAAGCAGCCAGATGTCAGGTACCCGGGGAGATGATGGGTGAGTTGAAGCTGTCAATGCTACAAGGGCAGGCAGAGATGGAATGCCTTAAGGCAGGATCTACTTTGCAAATATTCCTCTTCTCTCCCATAGATGTGATTAGGCCTAGATGCAAATCTAGATGTTAAGGTAGCCTCCTCCTCCTTGAGATATAAAGAGAATTAGAAACAACTTCCTAATACCAAGGTGGCGCAGTGGTTAAATGCAGCACTGCAGGCTACTGCTAGATCAGCAGGTCAGCGGTTCAAATCTCACCGGCTCAGGGTTGACTCAGCCTTCCATCCTTCCGAGGTGGGTAAACTGAGGACCCAGATTGTTGGGGGCAATATGCTGACTCTCTGTAAACCGCTTAGAGAGGCCTGAAAGGCCTATGAAGCGGTATATAAGTCTACTGCTATTGCTATTGCTATTGCTACTTCTCTCCTCCTCCTTCTTTCTCCTCCTCCTTCTTGTCTTCTTCTTCTTCCTTCTTTTTCTCGTCCTTTCTTCTTCTCCTCTTCCTTCCTCATCCTCCTATTCTTTTTCTTCTTCCTCCTCCTTTTTCCTCCTCCTCCCCTTCTTTCTTCTCCTCCTCCTCCTCCTCCTCCCTCCTCCTCCTCCTCCTCCTCCTCTTCCTCCATGAGATATATAGAGAATTAGAAACAACCTCCTAATACTTCTCTCCTCCTCTTCCTCCTCCTTTTTCTTTCTCCTCCTCCTCGTCATCTTCTTCCTCCTTCTTTTTCTCCTCCTCCTTCTTCTTTCTTCTTCTTCTTCTCCTCCTCCTCCTTCCTCCTCCTCCTATTCTTCCTCCTCCTTCTCCTCCTTCCTTCTTTTCCTCCTCCTCCTCTTCTTTTCCTCCTTCCTCCTCCTCCTCTTCTTCCTCTTTCTTCCTCCTCCTCTTCCTCCTCCTCCTTCTCCTTCTCCTCCCTTCTTTTCCTCCTCCTCCTTTTCTTTTCCTCCTCGTTCCTCCTCCTCCTCTTCTTCCTCTTTCTTCCGCCTCCTCCTTCTCCTCCGCCTCCTCCTTCTCCTCCTCCTCTTCTTTTCCTCCTCCTCCTTCCTCCTCCTCTTCTTCCTCTTTCTTCCTCCTCCTCCTCCTCCTCTTCTTCCTCTTTCTTCCTCCTCCTCCTCCTCCTTCTCCTTCTCCTCCTTCCTTCTTTTCCTCCTCCTCTTCTTTTCCTCCTCCTTCCTCCTCCTCCTCTTCTTCCTCTTTCTTCCTCCTCCTCCTCCTCCTCCTCCTCCTCCTCCTCCTCCAATGTGAAGACATTCTGAGTCCTCCTGAACCAGGCAAAAATATTGGACCACCTGGAGACTCAACTGATTGCAAACATAAACAGATCTGCCACTCTCAGGCACAGCCTTTCTTCAAAGAGATAAAACTTCACGGCAGAGAAGAATTTAATCCGCTACTCAGAAGAAGAGTCAAGATATTTAAGTTCATCATCTGTTATTCTCCTGCCCCCAAACTTGGAAACTATCCTGTCTTTCTGGGTGGCTTCTGTATAATTTGGCACCCCACTTAAACCAAGTTGTGCACGAGTAATTTGTTCTCTATCCCACACACCCATCAAGCAAGCAGAAGCATCACAACACCGTTGGTATTAGACCAACATTCCCCCCCTCCCTCGCAAGCAGTAATTAAATTCAAAAACCAAAAGATTTGCAGCAGATCTGTGAAAAATGATGTGAGCCGTTAGCGCTTTTATTTCAGGTTCTGGCGATGCACAGAGCTGTAAGCCACGATCTAAAATTCCCCCCTTTTGTGATCTGCTGAGACACGTCGTTTCTAAACCTAACATTCTTAAATGACATCTGAGGAGCCAGCGGCATATTTGTCTTGTAAAATCTGGGGCTTGACTGTTGCTATAAAGAAAGGTTGTGGAAGTGTGATTGTGTTTTCAGTGGCTGCCATTCCTTCTGTCAAGAGCTTCAGCCCAAGCTGAATGCACATCCTTCTATTGCCTTATGACAAAGGGTGATTTATCGCCTTCCTTATTTTGTGCTTTTCATGATGTTTCTTCGGAGGAAGATGTCATTCAACTCTCAGTCAGCAAGGAGAGAAAGAAGACTGGATGCCATTTAGGAGGAAAATGGCCCATTCATTACTGCGTCCCCAGAGCACAAGGATTTGGAGACAGATTACTGGTTTTGCATATTGCTATGCAGGCTTAGGCACTAGCCATACCCACCGAAGGCATAAATCTATCTTGTCTATTGCAAGGCGTTCGCTCTTGACGTAGAATTGACATCCCATTTGCCACAGATCTCCATAGCTGTGTTCTCCCTGTCACAGAAACCTGCTCTAATGGGATGAACATCTCCCAGAGAACTTGACAACAGAAGGATTTGATAAACTATCTCGTTTTTTTAAAATAGGGGGGTAAGGTTAGATACATATTTTGCTTTGTTCTTGTTTTTCTTTAAAAAAATCCTGGTGGAATTCAGGATCTTGAAGCAGGTAAAAAGTGAAGCATCTTCAAGTTAAGCTCAAATCTCATGGGAAGTATGTGGACATTGCTTGCTCCTAGGGAGGAAAGCTATGGCAAATCTAGACAGCATACTAAAAAGCAGAGACATCACCCTGCCAACAAAAACATGTCTAGTCAAGGCTATGGTTTTCCCAGTTGCAATGGATGGCTGTGAAAGTTGGACCATAAGAAAGGCTGAGGGTCAAAGAATTGAGGCCTTTGAACTATGGTGCTGGAGAAGTCTCCTGTGAGTCCCTTGGACTGCAAGGTGATCAAACCGGTCAGTCCTAGAGGAGATCAACCCTGACTGCTCTTTAGAAGACCAGATCCTGAAGAGGACACTCAAATACTTTGGCCACCTAATGAGAAGGAAGGACTCCCTGGAGAAGAGCCTCATGCTGGGAAAGATTGAGGGCAAAAGAAGAAGGGGATGACAGAGAATGAGGTGGCTGGATGGAGTCACCAAAGCAGTCGGCGTGAGCTTAAATGGACTCCAAAGGATGGTAGAGGACAGGAAGGCCTGGAGGAATGTTGTCCATGGGATTGCGATGGGTCGAACATGACTTCTCAACAAACAACAACAACAATGTGGACATTGGTCAGATGTTCAGGGAAAGCCAACTCAATGCTGCCACATGTTAAGAAAGGTTTGCATGTGGTTTTTTTTATCATAACAGCATTGAGAGAACGTTACGCTGCATGAGACTCAAGGAGAGGCCAGGGAGAACAAGAAAAAAAAACTGAGGAAGAGAATGGGATGAAAAAGCAGCTTTCTTAGAAGTAAAAAAGGAGAAAAAAGAGAGAGCTGGAAAGCTTAGGGGGCCATACCAGACCTTTTGCTATATGTGTACAAAGAAGACAATGCAATCGGGAACAAGCTGAGCATCAAGTAGTAAATCAAACTTGTCAGCCAAAATTTTTAGCTGTGGAGTTTTCATGATTCTGAATGTCTAAGAGTCATCCAGCAGATTGGAGTCCTCTCCACTTCTCAAGGGTCTTTCTCTGCAATCCTTGACAGTTTCCAGAATTGCAATTAGTGTTTTCATTATGCTGTGCCTCATAATGCATTAGCATCCTTCAATCCCCTTTAAGCTAGAAAAGGTTGCCTGTTCTGCTGTTCTGTTTGGTTGCTCCTACTGCAAGGAACTTAGTGCTCTCACCTTTGGGGGCCAAAGAAATTGGCCAAAACTGACCCCGATGCCCACTTGCTGTGCTGACATTTGCTACCACATTTCTTGAATTTCAAACACTCTGCTAGCTCCATTGAGTTGCCCGGACTCCACCCTGCAAGGGATTATGGGGTCATTAAAAGAAGATGGTGATGCTTGATTATTATTGTTCTGGATGAGGTGGCAGGCTGAACCAAAGTAGGCCTCAAGCGTGAACCAAACTAGGGTTTCATGATATTAGGCTTTAACTGTTCATATATAGAAATTGCAAAGGTTTGCTTTTAGGACACATGAAATATGCTGAAGCAAAGCGTCTATTTTCAACTATCTGCTGGCTTGACTATAAATCTGTCTGGTAGACACATTGTTAGTTCCTCAAAATGTATGCTATGTTTGACCGTTGGCTGACTATGTAATATGACTTCCTGTAGACATAATATTGCTGTAACTCAAGGGCAAATCTTGAGGGGTGTTTCCAAAACTAATAGATGGCTTTCACTGAAAGCGATAAACTATAAAAGAAATTTCCTGCTTTCATTCGGGGTTCAGGCCATTGTTTCCGAACCTGCGCAATAAACATTTCCTTCCCTGAAGAGCTGGCTTGAGTGTCCTGTCTTTTCTACAACATGGAAATGTAACTACTGATGATTTTGATGAAGATGATGATGATATGTTGTTGAAGATTATAATGATGATGATGATGATGATGATGATGACAACAACAACATCCATTCAGTCATTCCGACTGTTGGAAATTCTATGGAGGTTGATCCCTCTACATCTTCTGATCTTGAACTACTTCTTTGAGATGCTCTGATTTGTATCAGCTTTGATGGTATCAAGCCACCATGTTTTTGGTGGCCTGGTTTCCTTTTATTGTTAATTCTTCCAAACATCATTGCTTTCTCCAGTGAATTCTGTCCATGACATGGCCAAAATAAGTGAGATTCAGTTGTGTGGTTTTGCCTTCCAAGTGACACGTTTGGTGTTATGCACTCCAGTACTTCTTTGTTAGTCATTTTGCTATCCAAGGAGATGATTTTTACACATACGTTTATTTGCATAGATTAAACCTCCTTACTCTTTTCTTTTTTCCATCGGTCCTCCTCTTGTAAAGGTTCAAGAATATTTCACTTCTCTTTCAACATACAGGACTTCCCAATTACAGGATCATTTTTTTTTTGGTTCAAGACTAAGACTCTTCAAGGTTCTTCAAGTCAGATTTGAGTTTTGGTGACTCCTCTGCAGTCCACATAGGGCAACCACCCTTGGAAGTAAATTGGCAATTTAAGTCACACATGCCATGTTGAGAATATGGAATAGACACAAATCCAGGCTGTGCAAAAAACCCACACCTTGATGGCTCTCAACACAAAAAGGATTTTATAGATGAGAAATAATTGGCAAAGATAAATGGTTACTTATTGTGAAATACTAGAATTTTACCAAGGGAAATCTTTATTTTATATATATATATATATATATATATATATATATATATATATATATATATATGTGTGTGTGTGTGTGTGTGTGTGTGTGTGTGTGTGTGTGTGTGTGTATATGTGTATATGTGTACATGTGTACATGTACATGTGTATATGTGTACATATATACATGTATGTATATATATTAGATTTTTACAACCCCTGGTAAGCCCCAATTATGGGAGGAAGCTAACTGCTGGCTTCGCTGATAACGGATAAGAGCCTGTGGCCTAATGGCTAAGAAGTCCGCCTAGTATGTAATATAGCCCAGGTTCCAATCCCAGTAAGGGTATGGCTAGCTGATGAGAGCTAAATAGCTTGAAATAGATCTATACTAGTCTCCCTTTATTTATTTATCAGCACAAATAAACACACACACACACACACACACACACACACACACACACACACACACACACACACACACATATATATATATATATATATATATATATATATATATATATATATATATATACTTAAAGTCACAACCCCTGGTATGCCCAAGTATGGGAGGAAGGTCACACTTCCACTCTCTGTCATTAGGCTCGTCACAAGAGTCCATCCAGACAGAAACCCAATATTTTTTACTGTTGCCTTTTTTGTTACATTTGTTATATTTATGCTGATAAATAAATAAATACCCAAAAACTTGGGTATGGCTAGCTGACGAGAGCTAAATAGCTTGAAATAGATCTATACTAGTCTCCCTTTATTTATTTATCAGCATAAATATAACATATATATATGTTATATTTAACATTATATATATAATGTTATATATATATGTTATATTTAACATATATATATATATATATATATATATATATATATATATATATATATATATATATATATATATATATATATATATATATAATGTTATATTTGTGCTGATAAATAAATAAAGGGAGACTAGTATAGATCTATTTCAAGCTATTTAGCTCTCATCAGCTAGCCATACCCTTGCTGGGAATCGAACCTATTGGGTTTCTGTCTGGATGGTCTCTTGTGACGAGCCGAAGGACAGAGAATGGAAGTGTGATCTTCCTCCCATATTTGGGCATACCAGGGGTTGTGACTTTAAATATATATATGTGTACACACACACACACACACACACACACATATATCTGTTTGTGTATATGTATGTTCCAGCATAACTGGAATGCCTTGAGCAATTTCAACCAAACTTGGTACACAGATGACTTGCTCTCTGGAAACAAATACTGTGGGGTAAGACACCCCTAACACCTCTTGGTGTGTGTGTTCTGTTAAGATACAGCCTGTTGTGCCTTAAAATGGCTTCTATTGTACTGCCGTAAAATGGCTTTTACTGTACTGCCATAAAATGGCTTCTACTGTACAGCACAGTGGATTTGCCATTGTAACGGCTTCACAGTACTCCACAAGGGGGCTCTCTCTGGTAAGGGGGAAAATCCAACATTAGAAATTACGTTTGGTCTGGACATTTTCCCCCTATAAATAAATACCCAGGCAACGCTGAGAACAATGGATGACAGAAGGACATCACTGTCTATGGTATGTGCTGAGAGAAAGCCATTGACTATGCCCATTCCAATTCATGGTATTGTGCAATATAAGACAGATTTGAAACAGAATTGTGTACAAAAGATGAAACATGGAATTGTTGAAATGTATCAACTTATTTTGAAATTTGAAACAGAAGAACAGTTATGGAACCTATATCAAGAATTTTGTCAACTCGCAAAGCATCTCTGGCCTGCTCTCGAGTTGCCATAGGAAGGGGGAAAGAACTGACGGAGCAGCATGGCAGCCACAACCAGAAGCACATTCCACGCATATCTTTCTCAAGGCTATCTCCTAGGTTACCTGCAACAGGCAGAGGGGTGTGATCTCTACAGCCCTCAAAAGTACTCCATTGGAGAATGTGATTTATGATGCATCCTGGGGGGAGGGGACAAACAAGGTCATAATTGGGCTGTAAATTACGTGGGGTCAAAGCTGCCTTCACTTGGGTGACATGTTGCTCATAATAAACCCTGACAAATGTATGATAAAGTGAACTAAAACTTTGGCTACATTACATCGATCGGGCAATTGGAAGATGGATTGATATTTTTTTTTTTCAGTTTCTGACAATTGATTTCTGACAATTGTGATTCCCTTTACTTATACATGTTCAGGCTAGCATGTTATCATTAAAACAATCTCATATCCAAGAATAGAAATACCCCTAGGTTTTGTGATATTCCAATTTCATTTTTTTTCCTCTAAAGGCAAATGTATTGATCATTTATTTCATTCTTGTATCGTGATTATTGTTTCAAATATTTATCATTCCATTCGGATCACAAATTTTTGGATGGAGGAAAAAAATAAACTGGCTATGAGAGAAGGCAGAATTAACAGATTTGCCCATGAAAACTACTAAGGAGTTGAGCAATTTAGCTGTGAAAAATCTTGTGTTTGAAATGTTCCTTTGCATTCAACCATACAGTATTTCCAAGGTTAAAATAGCATTTTATTTTAAAATCAGGAACTTCCTATTGAATAACTGTCTGGCAAGCATGTACAGATGTATTATAAGGCCTGTTAAATTTGCCTAAGGCAAGTAGACTTCCGTTCAGTTTTCTTTTAAAGAAAGAAGTAAGATAGTCATGTATTCTTTCATAGAATGAGTCATTTTTAGAATTTCAGTAAGAAATCTCCAAACAGGAGAACTCACTAGTAGGATAGCTTTAATGAGGGAATTGTAACTTGTGAGTCAGCATGGCCAGAAGAAGGAGAATCCATGAGGAATCCATCCTAACCAACACTCAACCCATGATAATGTTGAATGTGCATTGTGCAAGATAGTGGTATATTAACCATTAAGCAGATTAAGCACCTTCTTAGGGAACCACGCCCAAAGGGGGCACCACAAAGTTGAGAAAGAAAAAAAAAACCAGTGAAGATGTGTACAATATGAATAGAGGAGGGGGGCACCCAGATTTGTCAGTGCTTAGGGCACCAGTAAGCCTTAATCCGCCACTGGTACAAGAGGAAGACCATACCTTGTTTCCGAAGAGAAGGTGTGGGAGGAGTAACCATTGGGTATTAACCTAATCTTGATTGCCTATTGGAGATTGAGGAAATCTTTGGAAGCCACACCTCCTGCTGGTCCGGTGGCTACCCACTTTAACCTCAATCTCGGCCTGATTGGAATGATTTTCCTGCTCTCCTTTCTATCCGAGATTCAGGAGTTTTTTTACTCTCAAGAAAAGCCTCATCAAGGGATTTCAATTTAAAGTGACTCACCTGCCTTCTGCTGTGCTCCAGCTGCTCATCAAGCCTCGGCTTGCCAGAGCGCGTAATTAGAGGCCTGCAGAGCCACCCATTTTTCCCAAAGGGGGTGGAGGCTCCAGGAAGGCCCAGGATCACAGAAAAACTTACAGACAAAGATTGGAGGAGTCCAGGGAAGCCGGAGAACCCAGAACCCTTCCAGGATTGCGAAGAGGGTTCCACCGGAGGAAGGAAGGAGACTCCAGACGGCACCAGCAGCCTCCATTTTGGATTGTTGCCATTTTAGGAGCACGTGGGAGTGTGTAAACAGTGTTCCGACGCTGAAAGCACTCACGAGGCCGTAGGAAGCCGGAAGAGGCTTCCTTTCTGCTCTGCCCCGCCGGTGGTCCGGGGGGAGATTCAGGGCCTTGCCTGCCGGCAGCAGCAGAGCCTGCAAGCAATCAGAGAGAGGCGGAGCCTATCCCTAGGAAGGGAATTTATTTACAGCCGGCTGCAGAAGGAGCACGTGGGTGAGCAACAAACCGTGAGTAATGGTGGAGGCGACTAGGAGCAAAAACTCTAGGCCCAGAGCCCCGAGGGGTGCGGATCCAGAGGAAGGGTCCTCTAGAGCGATTTCCCCTGCTCCCAGAGGCAGATCCCCATCTAGGAGGGACAAAGCCAGGGCTCCTAGGAATCCATCCCCCAGGAGGGAAACCAGAGCAACCAGGGCCTCGGCCAGGGACTACAGGGCAACCATCAGCCCTTCCCCCCCCCCCAGATCTCGCTCTCCACGCAGGGCCTCTGCCCGGGCTGCACACAGATCTCCATCCCCAGCCTCTCCAGGGGGATCTCTGAGAAGGCACAGCTCTCTTTCTCCTCCTCTCTCCCCTGCTCCCCTACTGGATTCGAGAGCGGATCCCTTTGGCCGCAGAGCAGCCAGCCCAGCCCGGCCTCGCCTAGCACCTCTATCCCCTGAACCCAGGGAATATTCCCAACCACCAGAGCTTCAGCCTCAGCTGCCTGATCTAACCAGCAGCTTTCAAGACATGTTTGCCAGAGCTTTGGCCCAGGTTATGGCTTCTAGCTTAACTCAGCAGCCACAGGCTCCCAGGAGCAGGGCCCCCCAGGATCCCCCCAGAGGGCTGAGCGATCGCCCTAGCACCTCGGCTGCAAGGGAAGCCAGGTCTCCCTCCCCATCCACGGCTAGTGAGGCATCTGACCTCGAGGAAGGGGAACTAAAGGATGTGGGGTTTTCGGAGGATGAGGTCCCCCCGGGGGAGGAGGATTCCACCGTAGCGGGCCTTTTCCCCCCTCCTTGTTCAGCTCCCTTTTACACAAGGCAGTAGCCACAGCTGATCTGGATCCACCCTCGGATCCCCAACCCGCAGCTGAGTCCTCGGGCAAGGGCAAAAGCAAGAAGAAGAAGGGGCCCTTCCATAGGCCCCCCATAGCTAAGGAAGAAATCCCCACCCCAGATATGTTTATGGAGGTGCTCAAATCTCAGTGGGTAAAGCCAGGGTCTTTTCCAACCCCAGGGGGGAATGAAAGAAGGTTTTATAATCTTAACCAAGCCTTTGCCCAAGCCTTGCAGGTTCCGGAAGTGGATAACCCGGTGGCAACCTTGGCATCTTCCTCAACGGTCGTAGCAGGAGACACCGCTAATTGCCTCAAGCCTGAGGATAAGAGAGCAGACATTGTTCTGCGCAAGACGTTCCAGGCCATCACCTGGGCTATCAGAGCGGCTGCCTCTGCCTCCTTTTTTAATAGGTCCACGGTCCTGTGGCTGGAGCAACTGAGGGATAGGACCCCAGCCTCTGAAGTGCGACTCCTGCAGGACATCTCCAAGATGCTTGCGGCAACGCAGTTCTCGGCGGACGCCACCTTGGACGCGGTAAAGTATGCGTCGCGTGCTATGTCTTCTTCAGTTGCTTCTAGGCAACTACTCTGGCTACGTCACTGGCAGGCGGAATCCCGAGTGAAGTGGCACCTAACCGGCGCGGATTACACCGGGGACAAGTTATTCGGGACGGCGCTGGATCCTCTCCTTGTGGAGGATAAAAACAAGCGGAAGATCCTCCCGTCAACGAACAAGCGGTCGGATTTCCGCCATGCACCGTACCCTAGGAGGACCTCCTACAGACCACCTGAAGGAGACAGCCAAGGCCAGAGGTACCAAAACCCCAGATTTCAGAGGCAGGGGGATAGACAATTCCAGAACAGATTCAGGGGCCAACACCAGGGGAAGCGGCCCTTTCGTGGAGGAGGCGGTCGTCCCTTCCGCAGATTCAAGTGATCCGCCCCTGGATCACCCCATCGGCGGTCACCTCTCCATGTTTGCGGATGCCTGGGAGCGTATCACATCGGATGAGTGGGTTCTCCAGAAGGTAAGCATCGGACTTCGCCTGGAGTTCCGCTCCCTTCCTCCCAGTAGGTTCCGCACCTTCTCCTCCTCCTCAGACCCAAACAAGAGGGCCCTTAAGGCCAAGGCCATTAAACATCTCCTCGACATCAGGGCCATCGAGAGGGTCCCAGAGGGGGAAAAAGGGTCAGGATTTTATTCAAACCTCTTCCTAGTGCCCAAAAGCTCGGGGGGTTGGAGAGCCATCCTGGACCTTAAGTTACTCAACTCCAGGGTGGTATACCGTAAATTCAAAATGGCTTCTCTAAGATCCATCCTGGAGGGCATCCGGCCGGGCGACTTCCTTGCCTCCATCGACCTTACAGAGGCATACCTGCATATCAGGATCGCCCCGGAACACCGTAAGTTTCTGAGGTTCTCCCATGAGGGGGACCATTTCCAATACAGAGCCCTGCCCTTTGGGTTGGCCTCAGCCCCCAGGACTTTCACCAAGGTGCTAGCTGCAGCTGCTGGTCACCTACGTTCCCTCCCTGTCCGTTTATTTTGTTACCTTGACGACATACTCGTCCTGGCCAGGTCCTCTGCCTCAGCTGCAAGGGATCTGAATACTACCATCGACACTCTCAGATCCCTGGGGTTCTCCATTAACCTGGAGAAGAGCCACCTCGTGCCCTCCACCAGGCTGCTTCACCTAGGGTCCATTATCGACTCTGTAGCGGGGGAGGTGTTCCTCTCTCAGGATCGGAAGGACAGCATCGTTAAGATGATTCATGAGGTTCGCAAGTCACGCTCTGTCCCTGTAGTTCTTCTTTCCAGGCTCCTGGGAAAATTCATCTCGTGCATAGGGATCATCCCCTGGGCCCGACTGCACGCCAGGGAGCGCCAGTGGTTCCTGCTACCACATCAGAAGGCCGGGACAAGCGACGCGACCTTCAAGATCCGAGTATCACCCCAGGTGCTGCTATCTTTCCGCTGGTGGCTGTCCCCAGCTCTGAACAGAGGCTGCCTCTTCAGAGATCCACCAAGGATGACGCTCACCACCGACGCAAGCCTCTTCGGCTGGGGGGCCCACCTGGAGAACCAGATCGCCCAAGGTCGGTGGTCTCCAACAGATCTAAAGCACAACATCAACTGGTTGGAGCTCAGGGCCATCCACCTGGCCCTCCGACACTTCAAGGACATGGTCAGAGGTCAACACATCCTAGTCCTGACAGACAACGTAGCGGCCAAGGCACACGTGAACAGACAGGGAGGCACCCACTCCAAGGCTCTCTGCGACGAGGCGCTGCGCCTGGGTCACTGGGCGGAGAAACACCTGGCGTCCATCAAGGCGGAGCACATCTCCGGAACAGAGAACCATCAGGCAGATTGTCTGAGCAGAGAGACGATCGACAATGGAGAGTGGCAACTCCATCCCTTGATCTTCCACAGGATCTGCGAGAGGTTCGGCCATCCGACGGTGGACCTGTTTGCGACACCGCACAACGCCCAGCTACCGAAGTTCGTCTCGAGGTTCCCGACCCCGGGAGCCATGGACACGGAAGCCCTACGCTGCAGCTGGCCACCAGGTCTTCTCTACGCCTTTCCCCCCCTTCCCCTCATCCCCGGGGTTCTGAGGAGGGTGGTAGCGGAGAGGGCAGATTTGATAATGGTGGCTCCCTTTTGGCCGCGCCGCCCCTGGCTGGCAGATCTGGTGGACCTGTCCACAGCTCCTCCCTGGAGGATACCAGCAGGGGAGGTGACGCTTCACCAGGGATCCCTAGAGCACCCAGACCCGGAGTGGCTCCATCTGACCGTCTGGCGCTTGAGCGGGAACAACTGAGACAGGCTCAGTTCTCCGAGGAGGTCATCAAGGTGGTAGAGGCATCCCGGAGACAATCCACCACCCGCATCTACAATGCCTCGTGGGTGGCCTTCTCAGACTGGTGCCGGGGTAAAGACATCTGTCCTACGACTGCCTCGGTTCCTCAGGTTCTAGACTTCCTCCAGGAGGGTCACCAGAAGGGCCTCGCCACCAGCACCCTTAGGCGTCAGGTTTCCGCTCTTTCCACAGTCCTAGGGGGGGTGAACGCTCCCACCTTATCTCAACACCCGGTTCTCAGGCGTTTTCTCAAAGGGGCGGCGAATTTGAAACCCTCAGCGGTCCATCGATTCCCCTCCTGGGATCTTCCCACAGTCCTCCAGGCTCTAACGGAGGCTTCGTTTGAGCCTCTGAAGGAGGTTTCCCTCCAGCTCCTGACCCTTAAGGTCGTTTTTCTGGTAGCCATCACTTCAGCTAGAAGGGTCTCAGAGATCAATGCCCTTTCCAGCAGAGCAGACCTCTGCACCTTCCTAGAGAACAGGGTCATCCTCAGACTCGACCCTTCTTTCATGCCCAAGATCAACTCCCGCTTCCACAGAGGGTTAGAGATCATCCTTCCGGATTTCTGTCCCCATCCCTCCGGGGAGAGGGAGAAATCCTGGCATAAGTTAGATGTTAGAAGAGCCCTACGCATCTACCTGAAACGCACGGCTCCCTTTCGACGATCAGAGGCCCTCTTCGTGTCCTTCCAACCTTCCACCCGTGGGGCTAAGGTCTCCTCGGCCACCATCAGCAGATGGATCAGAGCGGCCATCTCTCAGGCCTATCAGGCTTGGGGTCTCCAGGTCCCACAGGGTATCACAGCACACTCCACTAGAAGTGCTGCCACCTCAGCCGCCTCGTCTTCCCAGGCTCCCCTAGAAGAGATTTGTCGAGCGGCCGCCTGGGCCTCCCCGTCTCCCTTCATTAGACACTATAGATTGGACGCCTACGCCTCGGCGGACGCCGCCTTCGGCAGGAGGGTCCTTCAGGGCATCCTAGACACGCAAGGGGGCTCAGGCCCGTCCATTCCCTCCCAGGACAACTAACTTTGGTATGTCCCAATGGTT
The DNA here is from genome assembly GCF_009769535.1 of Thamnophis elegans. NCBI lineage: Eukaryota > Metazoa > Chordata > Lepidosauria > Squamata > Natricidae > Thamnophis > Thamnophis elegans. The sequence goes on from NC_045551.1 coordinate 64,614,181, forward strand.
ACTCCTCCCACACCTTCTCTTCGGAAACTGGCAGATGGACTTACCTGAACTGCATGTTTCGACGAGAAGTGTGGGAGGAGTCACTTCCCGCCCGTTATGGCGACCTTCGCCGTGAAGCAGGGCCTGAGCACGTCCAGGTTCAAGCAACGGTTAGGAAGAATTGGTATTGGCTGTTTCTTTTTGCTTCCTTTCAGATACCGTTCAGACGTTCGGTTAAAGTGGCTAGCCACCGGACCAGCAGGAGGTGTGGCTTCCAAAGATTTCCTCAATCTCCAATAGGCAATCAAGATTAGGTTAATACCCAATGGTTACTCCTCCCACACTTCTCGTCGAAACATGCAGTTCAGGTAAGTCCAACTGCCATTCCGGATACTATGATAGGGAAAGTTACTTTCTCTTACTTTTTCTTTCCATGTTTGATAAGATGACAGGTCTTTTCTGTTGCCTCCCTTGAAGGAAGGAGAAATGATTGTCTATGGCAACAGTTCTGGAATTGAAGTGGTGATGGGGGAGAAGATGTAAGCGAAAGAAATGGGGAGGCCTGCAGGTGGCCATCACTGAAATAAAAAGAGAGCACCACCTTCTTCTTCTTCTTCTTCTTCTTCTCCTTCTTCTTCTTCTTCTTCTTCTTCTTCTTCTTCTTCTTCTTCTTCTTCTTCTTCTTCTTCTTCTTTTCCTCCTCCTCCTCCTCCTCCTCCTTGGTGGGCGTGGCCAGCTTGAGGTGCATCTGGCCCTTGAGTTGCAACTTTGACATCCCTTCTGTAGGAGTTGACCAGGATGAGCCTGAGGGACGGATCAAGCATGTCATCAGTCCCTTCATGCCCACAAGAAGTCCAGCCCACCTTGAATTCCTGCGACCTTTAATCTGCCATCAATTTGCTTGAGCCATGAGTAGTTCAGATTCTTGTCCAGAGCTTAAGGTTGCAATAAATATTTATACTCATGTGAACTGTCTGAATCTCCTGATTTTTCCCGGCGCTTGATGTTAATCTAGGAAATCAGCAGGAGATAAGAAAGGCATTCAAGGTGGGTGGACTTAGATCTCTTATGGGCACACAGGGACTCCGGACTGTTGACACGTTTGACCTCGAGCTCATGGTCACGTCACACCCTACAGGAGCTGGATTTTGTTTGTATTTTTGCAAGCCTGCATGACACCATCACAGCACCACAGCTGAGCACAACTCCGTTTTCTCTGGCAGAGGGTTGCAGGAGGCTGTTGCAGCCAGACACGGACCGTTTTCATTGGCAGAGCATTCGGGCCACCACAGGTGTCCCCAACATAAGTGATGTCGAGCTGGCCATACCCACCCTGGACACACCCACTCTGGGCCCCCAAGGTCAGACACAACCCTGATGCGGCCCTCAATGAAATTGAGTTTGACACCCTTGGCTTAGCATGAATTTGTACAATTGCTCTGTTCTTTTTCTCCAGGGGGAAATATACATAGGTATTTAGAGTTACAACCCCTGGTATGCCCAAATATGGGAGGAAGTTCACTGCTTCCATTCTCTGTCCATCGGCTCGTCACAAGAGACCATCCAGACAGAAACCCAATATTTTTACTGTTGCCTTTTGTTACATTTGTATTGTATTTGTGCTGATAAATAAAGGGAGACTAGTATAGATCTATTTCAAGCTATTTAGCTCTCATCAGCTAGCCCTACCCTTACTGGGATTCGAACCTGTGCTGTATTGCATTTTAGGCAGCTGTGTTAACCATTAAGCCACAGAGTTCGACTCCTTATCAACTGAGCCAGTGGACAGAAAATGGAAGCAGTGAACGTCCTCCCATATTTGGGCATACCGGGGGTTGTAACTCTAAATAGATACCTATCACCCCAGCTCAGCTGATAAGGAGTCGAACTCTGTGGCTTAATGGTTAACACATCTGCCTAAGATGCAATACAGCACAGGTTCGAATCCCAGCACAAATACAACATATATGTGTCTGTGTGTGTGTGTATGTGTGTGTGTGTATGTGTGTGTGTGTGTGTGTGAGAGAGAGAGAGAGAGAGAGAGAAATCATCACTCTGTGTTTTATCTTTGTGGGTGTTTGCTTCAGCCTTTCTTCTATAATCTTATAGCCATAAAGTTTTTTTTTCCCCAGCTGACAACGCTACGACTTTCTCTGCCACTTACCACATCCTCCCCCAACCCGGTTATTTGCATGACGCTCAACTGCTGTCAGAGGGTAGATGGCAGGTGCACGACAGATTAGGAGTAATACAACATTTCAGACACGAAGCAAAGCTTTTAAATAAGACGTATAATTTACTCCTCTATTGTAATCACACTGTTTTCAGAAGTGGGCTGGCATTCTGTATGTCTGAGCCATAAAGTGTTTTTATTTTTATGGTTCCCCCAAACTTCAGCTGTGATTTACATCTTGGTGATAAACTGTGAAGAATATAATAGCCCTGCTGTAAAATAAACAACAGCAAAGATTGGTATATTCCTTTAGCATCTATTATGCTCTTTCTTCCTCCCCGATTCCTATTTTAACCTTCCAGAGATTTGTCATATTTTTTTTTAATTATTTTAGAGTTTTAAATACGGTGGACTTTCTCAGCCTACAAGGTTGTTGAAAGCTGAGTCACACTGAAAAGATCTAATATCTCTGTGCATCTGGAGCCTAAATTGGTTTATTAAGGTTTATTTTTTTTTAAAAAAAGAAAACACGAGAAGCATCAATGTGGATAATGTTCTCTTCGTAAACCGAATTCACAGCCTTGTTACATAAGTCAATAAATGCTCACCATGAAAACTTTAGGCAAGGCAATTTTCGCTTAAAATGGTCTTGCTCCCTCTCCCATCTTCACGTTTTCATGGACTGTGTTCAAGAGAATTATGCCTATCAGTAAAATGTTTACTGGCTGTGCCAAATGCTGCAAGGATTCCCTTTTATTATTATTTTTTTTCCTCTGGTGGGGAGCCAAGCTACACATTCAGCTAACGCATGTTTATCTGTTACTGTGCTAAATCAGGCTTCTTGGAGAGAAATGCTCTGCGTGATGCCTTCTTCTCACTCCAGTTAAGGTTTGCCTAGAGGCAAAGTGGAGAGAGATCATTTTCATCCTCTCCTAATTCAGCAGTGGGCAAGAACTGGCTTAGAACCTATCTAGGGCCAAGCTGCATTCAGGGGAAAAATAGGATAACATTCTGAGTCTCCCCCCCCCCCCCTTTCTTTCTTTCTTTCTTTCTTTCTTTCTTTCTTTCTTCCTTTCTTCCTTCCTTCCTTCCTTCCTTCCTTCTTCCTTCCTTCCTTTCTTCCTTCCTTCCTTTCATCCTTCCTTTCTTCCTTTCATCTGCTCTTCTTCCTCCTCTTTCTCCTCCTTGTCCTCTTCTTCCTCCCTTGTCCTCTTCTTCCCTTTCCTCCTCCTCTTCCTCTTCTTCTTCCTCCACCTCTTCCTCCTTCTCCTCTTCTCCCTCTTTCTCCTCCTTGTCCACTTCTTCCTCTTCTTCCTCCCTTGTCCTCTTCTTCCCTTTCCTCCTCCTCTTCCTCTTCTTCTTCCTCCACCTCTTCCTCCTTCTCCTCTTCTCCCTCTTTCTCCTTCTCTTCCACCTCTTCTTCCTCCCTTCTCTTTTTCTGTATCCTTCCTCCTCCTCCACTTTGTCTTCCTCCTCCTCCTCCTCTTCCTCTTTTCTTTGTCTTTTTCCTCCTCCTTTTCCTCCACCTCTTCCTCCTCCTTTCTCCTCCTCCTCTTTTTCCCTTCCTTCCTCTTTCTTCTTTCCTTCCTTCCTTCTTTCCTTCTTTCCTTCCTTCCTTCCTTTCCATTTTCTGGTGTTTGGATAGATGCTAAAGGGTGAAACGGAGCATTCCATTTTTACAGAGGTTTAAAGCCTCCATTTCACCCCCTATAATAAGAGGGTCGCCAAAGGGCAGGCCTCGTTCTACCCATCCTGAGCTGTTATTGGAAGTTGTCTACCCCTGCTGTCATCGGCTTCTCAGATTGAGACTAAATTACAGCCGGTGGAAATCCCTACCAGATAAAGAAGGACAATTAGCAATAGCAATAGCAGTTAGACTTATATAGCGCTTCATAGGGCTTTCAGCCCTCTCTAAGCGGTTTACAGAGTCAGCATATTGCCCCCAACAACAATCCGGGTCCTCATTTTACCCACCTCGGAAGGATGGAAGGCTGAGTCAACCGTGAGCCGGTGAGATTTGAACAGCCGAACTGCAGAACTGCAGTCAGCTGAAGTAGCCTGCAGTGCTGCATTTAACCACTACGCCACCTTGGCTCTTCGCAATTCCTTCGCAAGCAGGGGAGGAGGCATTTACTGTGACCAAGTCACCTCAAAGGGTTGTTTAGTTTCTGTCACAGGCATGATCAAAGTGTCCCTCTGAGGTATTTCTGTGAAATGAAGCAACTTCACCGTTGAGCTTCATTAAACCAGCCGTTTCCCAGGCCTCTGATGGTCGTCTGGCCAGGAGGCATTGCTACTCGCCCTTCCAAAACAGCTGACCACCACAATACCACAACTTCTTCTGTCTTCAGGAGAAGCTGGGCTCTCTGGTGACAGGCGCTGAGACCCTTCTGCCCTTCCCTCATATTTAAAAGCTCACAGATTGCTGAGTATTCATCCTCACTCAGCAAAAGTGGATGAATTACACGATTCTTAGTTTCATAAGGTCTTGAAAAGTGAGAGGAGGGGGAAAAAAAATCAGCTAAAATCGCACCAGGCTGTTAGCCTAACCAGATATCTTTATTATGCTAAATACCGTATACCTTGTAACTTTCAAAACCTTGCCCCCGGGTTATGTGACCCTCTCTTCCTTTTCGTTCTGAATTTAAATGATACTCAAATAATATTTAGCTGTCTTTTTTTAACTGAAGCGATTTCCCTTCCCTTGAATGTCTTTGAAGCTCCCATGGGTAACGTAGTGGTACAATATGCCCAATTCAGTACGGTGAGAAAAATGCAAGTTAAACTCTCTGCCAAATTGCTAGCCGGCTGCCTGCAATTTGGCAGTTCGAATCTCACCAGGCTCAAGGTTGACTCAGCTTTCCCTCCTTCCGAGGTGGGTAAAATGAGGACCCAGATTGTTGGGGGCAACAGGCGGACTCTGTAAACCGCTTAGAGACAGCCATAAAACAGTGTGGAGAGGTATATAAATCTAAATGCTACCAGCAATAGCACTTAGACTTATATACCACTTTACAGTGCTTTACAGCCCTCTCTAAGTGGTTTACAGAGTCAGCCTGTTGCCCCCAACAATCTGGGTCCTCATTTTACCCACTTCGAGAGGATGGAAGGCTGAGTCAACCTTAAGCTGGTCAGGATTGAACTGCTAGCAGTCAGTGAGTTGGTCTGCAATTCTACACCCAATCACTACACCACCAGGACCCTAGTGAAGAAGACCTCCCTATCTCCCTTGCTAAAACGGCTTCTTCTGTACAGCGCAGTGGATTTGCCATGGTAACCGCTTCATAGTACTCCACAAGGGTGCTCCTTCTGGTAAGGGGGAAAATCCAACATTAGAAATTATATTTGGTCCGGACATTTTCCCCCTATAAATAAATACCCAGGCAATACTGGATTATCAACTAGTATAAAATAAAATCAAGAGAACAATGGATGACAGAAGGACACCACTGTCTAGGGTATGAGCTGAGAGAAAGCCCCTGGCTATGTCTGTACCAATTCATGGTATTGCACAATATAAGAGAGAGATTTGAAACAGAATTGTGTACTGGTGAGTTCGATCTGCCAAACTGCAGGCATCCGGCAGCCAGCAGAAGCAGCCTGCAGTACTGCATTCTAACCACTGTGCCCCCGCGGCTCATTGCTCTCGCTTTTCTGATCAAAATCAGAGGACGTTCATTCCCACAAGCAATATCTAATCTAATAGTTTTACATAGGAATCAGCATCGTGCAATCAAGGATTTGCTCCCCCCTGCCCCCGATATCTTTCAAAAGTAGCTTCAGAGGTGGGTTCCTACCAGTTCGCACCTATTCGGTAGAACCGGTTAGTCAAATCTACCGAACCGGTTAGAAGAGTTTCCACCAGTGGACCTGGAAAGCAGGCCACACCTACAGAAGAGGTTCCAAAAATTTTTGAAACCCACCACTGCCACACACAGACAGACAGTCAGACAGACAGACAGACAGACAGACTCACAAACAGAGAGAAAGAGAAAGAGAAAAAAGGAAGAAAGAAAAAAGAAAAAAGAAAGAAAAAGAGTGAGAGATGAAAGAAAAAAAGAAAAAAGAGACAGAGAGACAAAAGGAAGGAGAGAGAGAGAGAGAGAGAGAAAGAAAGGAAGAAATAAAAAAGAAAAAAGAAAGAAAAAGTGAGAGATGAAAGAAAAAAAGAAAAAAGGGACAGAGAGACAAAAGGAAGGAGAAAGAGAAAGAGAGAGAGAGAGAGAAAACACATGGCCAACAAGCCACTCCCACCAGGTCACATGGCTGTCAAGCCACTCCCACAAAGGAGGCCACACCCACAGAGTAGGTTCCAAAACTTTTTGAAACCCACCACTGAGTAGCTTCCTCATGGCTTTTTGCTATTTTCTCTTTTCTAGCCAGGACTATAGAAATGCAGATTTGCTTGGAATTCCTGTTCTGTGGGTACCGGGTTTAATTGCCACTTCTCTCTCCTGCTGCAAGAGAATGCAATCGGTCATTCTCTTTTATTTATCTTCCGATTGGCATAATTGTGCCTCTGCAGTCCTCAAAGCCAAATGAACTCAACTGAGCAATAGCACTACAGCAGGAACACGCAAGGACAATCCAGAAACCCTCCTACTATCATGAGGAACAGAAGCAACTGAATTATTGTGTCGGTAAAACAAATGCAAATGCAAAAAAGGGAATTTTTTAAGAGCAGCTCATCTCAATAAGTACCTGAGCAGCAAACAATATAACGCTAAAATGAAAACAATTGCGACTATAAGTGCAAAAATTAACATACATCGTATGGGCAATGTCTGGATTGTGCATAAAATCTTAGCAAAATTAACAATGTTTATTTATACGGCAGGCATTTAATCTGGAATAATATTGATGCTGTGTTTCCAGGTTTTTCTTCTTTTTTAAATAACACCTTGTACCATTCTAGTCTTATGTTCTAGCAGCAATAGGTCTACAATGATGGGTTTTTTAAAATGAAGAATGTAGTTCAAATAGGTTCACCGACAAATGTGCGCTCGACAAAAGCGTGCCGACGAAACCGCGGCAAATAAAACTGCGAGTTCAAAATGGCACCAACGAATGAACGCAGAAGCACACTGATAACAGTGCGGTGACAGAAGGGCGCTCTAACCCTGTGGCACAACAAAACCGCGCTCGACTAAGCTGCACCCGATTAAACCGCGTCGCTGACGTCGTCAACAGGGCGACAACAGCGAGTGTGGAGAAAGAAGGGCGCTTTAAATAGCGCTTTGAAAGCAAGCCGATTCAACTTAAGGTAAGGGTTAGCTTTAGGGTTAGCTTTAGGGTTAGCTTTAAGGTTAGGTTAAGGGTTAGGGTTAGGTTTAGGGTTAGGTTAAGGGTTAGGGTTAGGGTTAGGGTTAGGTTTAGGGTTAGGTTAAGGGTTAGGATTAGGTTTAGGGGGGTTAGGTTTAGGTTTAGGGGTTAATTTTAGGTTTAGCGTTTACAGCATGCTTCTGTCTCCATGCTGTTGTCACCCTGTTGATGACGTCAGCTACGCGTCGAGCGCGCTTTAGTCGAACGCGGTTTTGTGGTGGAACCTCTAATACTAACACTAACCCTAACCTGAACACGAACACTGACCCCGGACCCTAACGGGGACCAGGACCGGGACCCTAATCCTAACCCTAACCCTTACCCTTACCCTTACTTTTACCCTAAACCTTACCTTAATCCTAATCGCGCTTCTGTCAGCACTCTTTTGTCAGCGCGCCTTTGTGGGCGCCCTGTTGATGTCGTGGTTTTATTGCTGCGGTTTTGACGGCGCGCTGTTGTTGGGCGCGCATTTGTCGGGTCACGGTTCAAATATAAATCTGGTTCAAAAGCATTCAACCAATTTTCAACATTAATTTTTTCCCCTTAACGTTGTCTTCAAACAAAGAATATTATTATATATTCTGGTTCCATTCCAAGCTGGGAAAAAGACACTGGAAACATCAAGGCTGATTGGAAAGATGGTTTAATGGAGCAGAACCGTCAAGCTGGGGTGAAATTCAACCGGTTCGGGAAAACTGGTAAGGACGATTTGAATTGATTCACCGAACTGGTAAAAAACCACCCCTGGTTGGTCCCGCCCGGTTCTTCTCTCCCTCCTCCCTCCTCCTACTGTGCTTTTATTAAATCCAAAATTGATGCTTCCTTTTTAAAGAAGAGACTGGACTGTCATGTGTCTGAAATGGTATAGGATGCCCTGCTTGGGCAGAGTGCTGAATTAGAAGACTGCCAAGGTCCCTTCCAGCTCTATTCTTTTTCTTTCTTCCTTTATTTCTCCTTCTTCTTCCTCTTCCTCTTTCCACCCCTTCCTCCTCCTTCTCTCTCCCCCCAACTGAAACTGTGCTATTATTAAATCCAGAATTGACCAGGGTGCTTGGGATCCAAACTGGGCACCCTCTCTTTGCACTAGATCAGAAATACTTCATATTTACCTGATAATTGATTGGTGGAATTATGCATAATTGAAAATAGTGATATACAAATATAAATGGTTGGTAAAAAAATTTTTTTTTTCTCTATCACATGGGATTATATAAAGGTATACTGTTATCAAATAGACAGTCAAGAACGTAAGGGAATCATGATTTACTGGAAAAAAATAATACTAGCAATAGCAGTTAGCAATAGCAGTTAGACTTATATACCGCTTCATAGGGCTTTCAGCCCTCTCTAAGCGGTTTACAGAGTCAGCATATTGCCCCCACAGTCTGGGTCTTCATTTCACCCACCTAGGAAGGATAGAAGGCTGATTCAACCTTGAGCCGGTGAGATTTGAACCGCTGAACTGCAGATAACAGTCAGCTGAAGTGGCCTGCAGTACTGCACCCTAACCACTGCGCCACCTCGGCTCTTAATACTAATTGTAACTGAACATATACTGTATAATGAAAGTGAGGTATTTAGTTATACTAGATGAAAAATCTGAGATGGTAAATATTATTCGAGAATATGGATGTTAAAGCACCTGTAACCAAACGACATGCTGTATGTGATGATGTGTTTTTTTTTAATTGTTGTGTGTATGTGTTGTCTATGTAATAAAATAATAATAATAATAATAATAAAAAAAGAAATACTTCAAATGCCCCACAACATCAGCCACAGCTCTTCATTTATCTCCATCCATCTCTCCAGTTTCTCTCCCCCCCCTAAATAACCATTGGAGAAGGGGATATGGATCAGTGGTGGGTTCCGGATTCCATCGCAACTGGTATGGTGCCACGGGGCTGGGCATCCACCACGGGCATACGTGCTGCATGTGCATGCCACTGCCCTGCGATGCCCCAGCTGCTTGGCGAGGCGTCACAGATGCTGTACACTGTGCGCGCATGTACAAGTGGCCCATTTGAATTGAATTGAATTGAATTGAATTTTATTATTTGTATGCCGCCCTTCTCCGGGAAGGACTAAGGGCGGCAAACAGTTCAAAAAAGGGAAACGGGGAACATAGAACAAAATACAGATAATTAAAATAAGCAAGAATCACGCAACCACACAAGTCGAGAGAGGAGGGGAACTCATCAACCCCAGGCCTGCCGGCAAAGCCAGGTTTTGACGGCTTTTCGGAAGGCCTGGAGAGAGGTGAGGGTCCGAATCCCTGCAGGGAGTTCGTTCCAGAGGGCCGGAGCTGCCACAGAGAAGGCCCTCCCCCGGGTAGTAGCCAGGTGGCATTGGCTAGTAGACGGAACCCGGAGGAGGCCAACCCTGTGTGATCTAATGGGTCTTTGGGAGGTACTTGGCAGCAGGTGGTCTCTCAAGTATTTCCCTCAAATAGAGGTAAGAAACGTGGTTGGGCAGATGGGCCCACCGAAACACCATTCCGGTACGGTGGCCACTGCTCCCAGCTGCCACCAGTACACCTGTACCGGGCTGTACCGCCCGTAACCCACCACTGATATGGATGTAACAGGAGCAAGAAATACATAGAGAAAAAGTCTAAATTCAGTTGTCCTTCTTCCTCATTTGTGCTACTGTAGTGCCAGATGGTTTGATCACAGCTATATCGTTACAATAGTACTTTGGAATTTGCATTCAATAATTTGGAAGACAAGAAACCCACATAAGCTGTTACTTGGGTAGCTATTGCTCCAGGCTTAATTTAAAACAATGAAGCACAATTGTACGCTAATCATGAAACAACTTCTCGCATGGCACCATTATTATTATTTTATTTTGTAAAAAAAAAAAAAAGTACAAAGGGGATGGAGATCAGGTGAATCCAATCATGGTTTTTTATTCAGTTTGGCTAAACAATCCTCGTTTCCAAGCTTCTGTTTCCAGCCAGACACATGATTGTCTCATTGTTAGCCTTTACAAAAATAATGAGTCTTTTGCGCACCGACAGTCCCTGGGAGTTTTGTGTGATGGTAGCAGTGGCAAACCATCTCCTCCTGCGCATATTGCAATCTGGTGTTTTCACATGAGCTGAGCCCAAAGTAGCTTGTTTAGAATTACTTGTTAGAACTGCAGAACGAATCTCTTTTGTTGCTACACCCTTGCTTATTTTGAACTTTGCCTACACGAAGTCTGAAGAACATACGCATTCCTACTCAGGCAGATCTGCTTGGATTGTATACCATTGTCAAATCATCTTACCCCACAAAGACTTAACTGAAGCGGGAGAATACAAAGATGATCTTACTCGAGGTAGACAAGAGTCCTTAGGTTGACTGTTACAAGAAAGAAAAGAGTCATTCAACTGAAAGCAGAGGTGTGAGGAGCAGAGTCAAAATAATCCCACCTGGATTCCATCTGGTAGAAGAGTGGGCAGAGGAAAATGCTAGTAGGCTTTCCAGACGTCCTATTTATATCCCGCAACAATCAACTATACGCCTACAGCAAAACACTTGGTTGTGTTAAGATTAGAAGGTAGTGATAATGGTGAGGAGCCTACTTGTTCTGCCTTCTCCATCACTCTTCTCAATTGTCCCCCACGTCATTACGCGAACTTCTGCGGTTGGAAACTTTTTCTTCTATTTTCAGTGTTGGTCGACCTCGATACGAATATAGAGAAATACTTTCCAGTATAAAATAACCAAGCAAGAACCATCCGATATTTCAGTGGTTGATAGCTATATGAGGATTAGCACCTCACACCTCCGTCATGTAATAGTAAACATGACAAAGCAAAGTGTGGAAATGCTAGTGATTACCGAATCTGAATCTGCTTATTGAAGTATGTCTTTTCTGTCTTCCTCTATGACTCAAACAATGTCTGCCAGTAATTTCTCTTCGAGGCTCACTTATAGTTTGGTGAGAAGAAAAGAGAAAATAACTCTTTCTGCGACTTGGACCTCTGGTGGACTGTCCTCACTGATATGCTCCCAGAGCTGCCAATCTCTTTCTACTCTTCTTTCTTTCTTTCTTTCTTTCTTTCTTTCTTTCTTTCTTTCTTTCTTTCTTTCTTTCTTTCTTTCTTTCTTTTTCTTCTTCTTCTTCTTCTTCTTCTTCTTCTTCTTCTTCTTCTTCTTCTTCTTCTCCTCCTCCTCCTTCTTCTCCTCCTCCTTCTTTTCTTTCTTCTCCTTCTCCTTCTCCTCCTCCTCCTCCTTTTCTTTCTTTTCTTCTTCTTCCTCCTCCTCCTCCTCCTCCTCCTCCTTCTTGATTAACAGAGTTGGAAGGGACCTTGTACATCACCTAGTACAACCCAACCCCAAGCAGGAGACCCTACACCATTTCTGACAAATGGCAGTTCAGTCCCTTCTTGAAAGCCTCCAGTGATGAAGCTGCCACAATTTCCAAAGGCAACTTCTGTTCCATTGGTCGATTATTCTCATGGTCAGAAAATGTCTCCTTATTTCCAGGTTGATTCTCTCTCCTTGATCTGTTTCTATCCATTGTTCTTTCTCTGGCCTTCAGGTGCCTTGGAAAACATCTTGACCCCCTTCTCTCTGTAACAGCCCCTCAAATATTGCAACAGTGCTATCATGTCTCCCCTGGTCCTTCTCTTCATTAGACTAACTGTGCCCAGTTCCTGCAACTGTTCATCATATGTTTTAGCCTCCAGTCGCCTAATAATCTTTGTTGCTCTTCTCTGCACTCTTTCTTTCATTGAGTCAATGTCTTTTTTATAGTGTGGTGATCAAAACTGGATGCAGCATTCTAGGTGTAGTCTTACTAAGGCTTTATAGAGTGGTATTAGTACCTCACTTGATTCTGCTCAACAGCTCTGGCCCTTGAACTGCCTAGAGAAACAGTGATTTGCAGATACGTTAGTATTTTAATTGTTTCACCAAAGTTATCTTCTGAAAATGGAACCTAGTTCTACCTAAGAGGGGGGAAAAAATCTTTGTTAGCACCAGAGGTGGGTTCCTACCGGTTCGGACTGGTTTGGCTGAACTGGTAGTAACTTGGCGGCCCGGGGTCGCTGGAACCGGCAGTGACGCAGGCCTGCCACGCCCCTGAACCGGTTCTCCTCCAGCGGTGCCATCTTGATTTTTGCTGCAGAAATGTAATTTTTTTCCCCTTTTCTAACATTTTGTGCACGCACAGACCTTTTTAGTTGCAGATGCGCACATGCGTGGAGTGTGCATTTGGCATGTATGTAAGCAAAGTGAGCGTCCGTGTACAATTTTTTTTGCATGCCCAACTGGCAGTAATCCTGGCAACAACGCACCCCTGGTTAGCCCCTATGCTGATACTTTTCATGTCGCTCCCAAAGATACTTTTCTACTGGCTGCCAACAGTTGGGGAGATCGAATTTCACCAGCTCGAGCTTTCCATCCACCCGAGGTGGATAAAATGAGGACCCAGATTATTGGGTGCAAGATGCTGACTCTGTAAACTGCTTAGAGAGGGCTGTAAAAGCACTAGGAAGTGGTATATAAATCTAAGTGCTATTGCTACACTGCTAGGGCACTGAAAAATGTGATGTATGAATTGTGACAAAGTGACAGCCTCTGTTTTGCTGCTTGCTTTTCGGCTGCCCTTGAAACGGGGAGGGGGGGAATGGTATTTGGGTGTGGGAAATATTCTGTACAGGAGGACTGTTAATTGGGAGTTGTTCTCACCATCTACTGCGCAGGTGGCAAGGAGAGGAGTTTCCCGCCAAGGCCAACTGTCCGGCATACCAACCTGATGATGATTTTTGAAGATGTCTCCCACATGACACCTGTGGGGTGTACGGATTGGACTTTGGACTGGGGTTACTAGGGGGAGGGGAATGGGTCATGTATTGATATCTAATGCTTGCGCGCGCTTTTGCTCAGATCCAGCTTTGCTTAGCTTCTATTTATTTATAACCAGTAAAAGTACTCTTAATTCTGCAAAATGGAGTTGAGTGGTTTCTTTCTCGGTTATTAAGTGAAGCAGGCTTGACACAAAGGTTACAATTATGACCTTTGCGGCATCCCCCTGATCATGGGATCAAAATTCAGATGCTTGGCAACTGGTTCATACTTATGACGGTTGCTGCGCCCCAGAGTCATGTGATTTTGTGACCTCCTGACATGCAAAGTCAACGGGGAATGCCCAACTCACTTAACAACCGGGATACTAACTGATCAACTGCAGTGATTCACTTAACAACTGTGGTAAGGAATGTTGTAAAATGGGGCAAGACTCCTTTAAGGAATGTCTCACTTAACGACAGAAATGTGGGGCTCGATTGTCGTCGAAAGTCGAGGATTATTTGTATAGGTTAACCTCTCTCCCCTGAATATTGTATATGGCTTAACTTCCATATTTTCAGACACCAGAGAAAGGTTCGCAGTGAGATTCTGTCACGGAGAAAGAGACAATACAGTTTTTTTCCCCCCTTCTTTTCCTGAAAGGCACTAGTACCAACGTTGTCTTGAGCTTTAATAAAAAGATAGCAAACATGAGGCCTTGAAATCTAGCCTTGGCAATAAATCAGATATCCAGACATTTCAAGACTTGGCAGGAAACTTCTCAGTCCTGGTTCAGATAGATTAAAATCTTTATTGCAAGCAAAAATGAAGCCAGACTAAAAAAATGAGAAAGTTCTACACTTTCTGTGAGAAAATGTAAACTTTGCTGCGATACCCTCCAAAGTTGAACTTGTGGCTTCTTCTTCCCAACTTCTCCAAATTTCCAAGTCTCCTGGCATTGTTTGGGATACTCTTGAAGTCCGTGGATATTGCACCTCGATCTTTTAACCCAATGTTTTCTCCTAAAGGCTGCCATCTGCTTATTCATGGTTAGATACTCCACATCTTCAAGATATTGCAGATATTTAGACGCGTCGTCCAGCACTCTCTGGAATGGGATCACTTCTCATCTGCGGGAAGGGATCACAGTCCAAAACTTGAGGTTCAAGCTTGTAAGGAAAGCTTGAGAGTCTCATTTTCAACCTTCCTAATCCAGCTTTGTCTGTGCAGAGAGCTCTGTTGGATGCTTCCTCATTCAACATCTCTGAGGGGCAAGATTCCAGAATGTCTAAGATTGAATGTTAGCATTCCAAGTAAGTTGGAAAACATGAACAGAGGAGGAGGAGGAGAAGGAGGAGGAGGAGGAGGAGGAGGAGGAGGAGGAGAAGAAGAAGAAGAAGAAGAAGAAGAAGAAGAAGAAGAAGAATAGTCTGTCAGTGCTCCAAATAATGCACCAGCGAAAGCAGAGCTCCGAGGCAGATAGATTCCTCAAAGCACAATTGATTGGATACATCATATTGGCACAACTGGTGAAAACCGACTCTGAAAGTTCCTGCGGTTCTTCTTCTAACTAAAAAGTGAAAGTTCCCCCTTTTCCCCCTCCCCAGGCATCAGTCACATTGTCCAATAGAGGTTCTGGCCAGTTGCGTGGTTATTCTACTCCTCCTTGTGCCCACCACCTGTTGAAATGTCCTTGGTTCCCACAGGAAAATGTTTTGTTTTGACTGAAAAAACGATCCCCCCCCACTCCCCTTTCTTGTGACAACCCCGAAACTGTAAAAATAGCCTCAGCGGGGTTCCCTTCAGCGTTGACATTGAACATTTGAAATACCCCAATGATAACCTTTGGCGAGGCAAAGCATGTTCTCCCTTGGTTATTCAAAATGCAAGCTGCGCTTCAGCTGTTAAAATGCAAAGCCCTCCTCACGTCACCACAGAAAGTGTTGGTGTTCTAGAAATTGCTGCTTGTGACAACAATAATAATTTAGACGCATGAATTTATATAGAGAGGGTGCCTTTGAGTCAGGCTTTACTCCTGGCAACAGTTTGGACAAGGTCACACAACTTTCTTGGCAGAAGTGACTAGAGCCGAGGTGGCGCAGTGGTTAAATGCAGCACTGCAGGCTACTTCAGCTGACTGCAGTTCTGCAGTTCGGCTGTTCAAATCTCACCGGCTCAAGGTTGACTCAGCCTTCCATCCTTCCGAGGTGGGTAAAATGAGGACCCGGATTGTTGTTGGGGGCAATATGCTGATTCTGTAAACCGCTTAGAGAGGGCTGAAAGCCCTATGAAGCGGTAGATAAGTCTAACTGCTATTGCTATTGCTATTACCATTGCCTTCTGTCCGAGTTGAGAAAGAGGGATTAGTGCACAGTGGATAGTTGGGTGGAGAGGTTGGACTATGGCATGGATAGCTAATGCTTTTGTTGTCATATGCCGAAAGTGTGTGTGTGTGTGTGCATGCACCCATAATGCAATGTTCATGCAAACCCCGGTGTACCCTCTCCGTGCATGCACACGACCAGGGGTGGGTTCCTGCCAGCATTACTACCGATTCGGCACCCAAAAATGTTTGCGTGTGTGTGTGCATTTGCACCTAAAAGGTCTGTGCATGCGCACAACCTTTTTTCCAATGAATATTGTTCTATGCATGTGCAGAACAGAACATCAAGATGGCGTCGCCGAGGATAGAACTGGTTTGGGCGTGTGTCTGGCTGAGTTACTACCAACTCAGCTGAACCAGTAGGAACCCACCCCTGGACATGATCCCTCGGCTCCCCCACCCCCATGCATGCACACACAACCCCCACATGCACCCCACCACCTGTGCATGCACTCTGCCCCGGTGCACGAGTGTGTGACCCCACACATGTGCGTGTGCCCTGCCCCTGTGCACATGTGCAGACATCCCCTGCATGTGCCTCCCCCCCATGCATTTGCAACAGAGTCCTGAAAACCATCTGGCCGGGGGGAGGTGTGTGCACATGCGCAATGGAACTGAGCTGGGGCGACAGCTCGTGTGCCCGCAGAGAGGGCTCTGCGTGCCATAGTTTCACCATCACAGGACTATGGGGTTCTTGGCGCCCTCTGAACTTGGTTGTTTTCTTGCAGAATTAGCAGAAGCTGATAACTGGTTGTATTTCCTTAGACTTTCACGGAACCTGCTCTCACCGAGGCTTCCCAAGAGTATGAAGCAGACTCCTTGTCCTGACAAAACTCCCTTTTATTAATTTACTGTGAATTCTTCTGATTCACATCCAACAAAGTCTTTCAAAGGAGGATTTACAGTCACAGACCTTATCTGACTTGGAGAGCTGACAGGCCGAGATCTGCAGCAGAACTTGTGAGAGTCACGAGCCAATGAAGCGCATTAATGGTCTCCTGCAAACTCCACTCGCCTTTCGCTCCTCTTTTATTTCCTCTTGGAGGGGCCACTCATCGTCCACCTGTGGCCTCACTCCCAAGTTGACTTCTGTTCTTTAGCTGTCTGGCAACTGTGCATGTGCACATTAGGAACAGGTTCCAGCTGTTCTTCTGCCTCACTGATGTCTGACTCTGAAAGCAGCTGAAAACTGGCATACGGTTCTGGCCCCCTCTCTGCCTCCGACACAGAACCGACATGGAGCCCTCATCAGAGCCTCCCCCAGACAGAACCCCTTTAAATCATTGCAGAACCACATGGATCCCAGTTTGAAGAAACCCACCTAGAACTCAAAATGCTGCTTCTTTTGGGGGCGTCTGTCGAGAGTCTTCAAATAGCTTCCTTCCCAGCTTAACTTTGTGTCTCCCCCCCCGCCCCCAATCACTCCCACCCTACAGTTGGGCTCAATTCAAAATCAGCATTAAACTGGCAACCGACTATTCTATTGATTTCCTAAAAACGTCTATTGCTTTACATGAGGCCCGGAGGCATTCTTGAAAACCCAAATTATTCTGGAAACCGGTGCTTTTGCATAGGCTATTTAATTGTTTTTAATTAAAGGAAATCTAAAAATAAAGTCAGCCAGGGCTGGAGTTCTCCGAGTATCGAGGGAAGCGTTTCCAGTTCAAGGTACATTATTTTAAACTCTTCATTAAAATGGTATTCATATTGTTTACCATTACGCACGCATCCGGATAAACCTAACTGAACCACTTCATTCTTTACTATAGAGAATGAAAACCGAGTTGTTGCCAAATACAATTTTAATTATCCTTAACCAGCCATGGAGATGGTTGCAACTCTAATTAAGCAACAGCTGAAGTTTTCAACATTCCTGCTTTTAAAAGGATGCCTTTAAGACTGGGAGAAAGACAGAGAACCCCAAAGATTGGATTCCTTACCCAAATAAAATGTTCTTATGGTCAAAGATCAGTTCTAAGAGCCAAGGTGGCGCAGTGGTTAAATGCAGCACTGCAGGCTACTGCTAGATCAGCAGGTCAGCGGTTCAAATCTCACCGGCTCAGGGTTGACTCAGCCTTCCATCCTTCCGAGGTGGGTAAAATGAGGACCCAGATTGTTGGGGGCAATATGCTGACTCTCTGTAAACCGCTTAGAGAGGCCTGAAAGGCCTATGAAGCGGTATATAAGTCTACTGCTATTGCTATTGCTATTGCTATGAAGCGGTATATAAGTCTACTGCTATTGCTATTGCTATTGCTATTGCTATGAAGCGGTATATAAGTCTACTGCTATTGCTATTGCTATTGCTATTGCTATTGCTATGAAGCGGTATATAAGTCTACTGCTATTGCTATTGCTATTGCTATTGCTATGAAGCGGTATATAAGTCTACTGCTATTGCTATTGCTATTGCTATGAAGCGGTATATAAGTCTACTGCTATTGCTATTGCTATTGCTATTGCTATGAAGCGGTATATAAGTCTACTGCTATTGCTATTGCTATGAAGCGGTATATAAGTCTACTGCTATTGCTATTGCTATTGCTATGAAGCGGTATATAAGTCTACTGCTATTGCTATTGCTATTGCTATGAAGCGGTATATAAGTCTACTGCTATTGCTATTGCTATTGCTATTGCTATGAAGCGGTATATAAGTCTACTGCTATTGCTATTGCTATTGCTATTGCTATGAAGCGGTATATAAGTCTACTGCTATTGCTATTGCTATTGCTATTGCTATGAAGCGGTATATAAGTCTACTGCTATTGCTATTGCTATTGCTATTGCTATGAAGCGGTATATAAGTCTACTGCTATTGCTATTGCTATTGCTATTGCTATGAAGCGGTATATAAGTCTACTGCTATTGCTATTGCTATTGCTATTGCTATGAAGCGGTATATAAGTCTACTGCTATTGCTATTGCTATTGCTATTGCTATGAAGCGGTATATAAGTCTACTGCTATTGCTATTGCTATTGCTATTGCTATGAAGCGGTATATAAGTCTACTGCTATTGCTATTGCTATTGCTATTGCTATGAAGCGGTATATAAGTCTACTGCTATTGCTATTGCCTGCAAAATATTTCTAAAACTGTGTTTCCGAGAAAAGAAGTGTCAAGAAATTTTAGATTGAGGCACGGAAGCAGAGAGCCTGAAAACTCACTTTAGTTCCTATCTGTTGCCTCTCTTTGCTCACCAAGAGTAGAAAAAAGAACATTGGATAAATGCACAAAAAAACCCTATCATCTTAGTGCAGTTGTGCGCTTAAATGCTACAAGCCAGGGGTGTTATTGAAGGCCGCATCAGGGTTGTATTTGACTTAATGGGGCCGAGGTGGGCGTGGCTGGGGTGGGTGTGGCCAGCTCGACATCATTCGTGTCGGGGGCACCTGTGGTGGCCAAGTGATAAGGCAGGACTTCCCTCAAATCCTCCCTCCCTCTCATTATAATATCCCTCCTCCCTCCCTCCCTCCCTTCCCTTCTTTCTCCTTCCCTCTTCATTCTCCTTTCTTCTTCCTTCCCCTCTTTCCTTCTTTTTCCTTTCTTCCTTGCTCTCTTCCCATCTTTCCTTCTTTTCTATGCCTTTCCTCTTTCCCTTTCTCCTTTCCTGTCCCTTTTTCGATGCTCAAATGCAAAACGGGAACCATTTATCCTTTGTTTTTAGTTTGTTTTGCTAGCCCTCTGCCAGAGAAAACTGCGCCCTAGGGGGCTGCCACCAGAGGACTGCAGGAGGCCATCACAGCCAAAAACGGAACCTTGGAGGGCTATGCGCGACCCTCCCGAGCTCCATTTTCATTGAGAGAGGCACTACGGGCTGGTCCTTCGCTGTTTCTAGTGGACTAGATCCAGTGGTGGGTTTCAAAAATTGTTGGAAACTACTCTGTGGGTGTGGCCTCTTTTGTGGGAGTGGCTTGCCACCCATGTGACCGGATGGGAGTAGCTTACCATCCATGTGACCGGATATGAAATTATGAATTAGTACTTAGGTCGGTCCAAGTAGCTATTCAGAAGTTAGTGGTTAGAAGCAATCGTAAAGCAAGATATGGAATTAAAACCAGAAATATTTTGTTGGCTATTTGAAAGGGAGTATAATATATATTTAATTTTACGCATGTTAGCAGCTGCTGGAATTGTGTTTGCACAACAATGGAAAAAACAGAGATATTTAGATGAATAAATATTACAATGTGCAGGAATAAATAAATTGACAATTAAAATCAAGAAGGCTTTGAATACCTTTTCACGTGGGATTGGTTTTAGCAATTGCCAACTAACGGAAACAGAAATTAGAAATCCAAAAGTATGAAAGAAAACACCAATTATGTAAGGAAAGGTCCCTAAAATGTATAAGGAAATATTACTAGATCATTATTAATGCATAGATAACTGCGGGACATTACACATCCACCAGTAGTGGGTTTCAAAAAATTTTGGAACCTCTTCTAACTGGTTCAGTAGATTTGACGAACCGGTTCTACTGAATAGGTGCAAACTGGTAGGAACCCACCTCTGACTAGATCTAAGCACCCTGTGCACTAGATCTAACCACGGGCCAGATCTAAGCACCCTTTAGGCCGAATCCAACCCCTGGGCCTTAAGTTTGGTACCCCTGCTATAAGCAGACTGGATAGATTATATTTGGGGGGTGTTTTCCATCACTAGACTAATTTTATCCTGTTTCCCTCTCTGTCTGTACATTTGTTTGCATTCACATAACATTTGGTTTACATTACTACGATATTCTGAGACCACTTTATTCCCAGCTTTATAAATCTGTTTGCACATTTAATTAAAATGTTTCCGTGCGTTGCTTTCTCTCAATATGCACTTTTCAGGTGTGCATTGTTTCAGCTGGAAACTTCTCCAGAAAGCTCTGAAAGGCAAGAATTGTATTGTCTTCATCCACAAGATTTGAACATCGTAGTGCTAAGCTGCACTAAGGTTTAAAGGTAGATTGGGGTCACCGATTTGGCCTCAAATCCTTTTTTCCAATTATATAGAAGTTGCAATAGCAATAGCAGTAGACTTATATACCGCTTCATAGGCCTTTCAGGCCTCTCTAAGCGGTTTACAGAGAGTCAGCATATTGCCCCCAACAATCTGGGTCCTCATTTTACCCACCTCGGAAGGATGGAAGGCTGAGTCAACCCTGAGCCGGTGAGATTTGAACCGCTGAACTGCTGATCTAGCAGTAGCCTGCAGTGCTGCATTTAACCACTGTGCCACCTTGGCTCTTGCATAGTGGTGAACCGTCTTTTATACACGTTCAGAAACATCTGCTTCTCCTTTCAGCCTCCATTTTAAAATTCAATGACTCTGAACCACATTTCACTGAAGAAGGATAGAAATTCTTGAGGAAGTTTGGAAAAGATTGGAAGTTGGGGGTGAGCTGTTCAGTGGGTAGAATTGATGACTACGGTTTAGATGTTATTGAAGGTCACTTGATTCTGTCCCGCTGGACTTTGAAGGAGCAGGACAGAAAGAGTATTCATACATTTGAACATTCGTGTGGGAGAAAAGACTGAAAACACCAGGGATAGCCAATAAGACAAACAAATTGATTATAGAACAAATCAATCCAACCTTCTCACCAGATTCAAATTATCATATTTTAGACATATTATCTGAAGATCTAGCTTCTTCTTAAAAGGTTTTTTATTTTTCATTTTCATTTTCATACACTCACATATATACTGTGCATAGCCAGGGCCATACAACATTAAACAATAATCGCAGCAATTCCTCTTGTCAACAATACCCAAAAAAATAGAAACCCAATATACCTCTTCCACTCTCCGTACACCTCTTTCTTCCACCCCCCTCCAACTTTCTATCTTCCCTCCGTCATCCCCCTCTACCCTACTTCCCCTCCCCCTCTACCACTCCTCTCTCCCGATCCACTCCCTCCCTTCCTTCTCACCCTCCCTCCCATCCTCTCTCCCGCCCTCTCTACCCATCTTTCTTCTATCCCTCTCCTCCTCCCCTTGGTGTACCTCCACTATATGTCAATGTACTTAACTTATCCTAGCTTCTTGAATACACCCATAATGGGAAATATGGAAGGGAAGGAAGGAGAGGAGAGGAAAGGAGAGAAGAGAAGAGAAAAAAGGACAACAGCCGCAAGGGGGATGAATAGCAGTATTGGTTGCATCATTGGAAGGTGTGAAGGGCCAAATTGGAGATAGTTCCTTCTGGAGAAGTTCTACCTATACCACAGGTGTCAAATGTGTGATATCACGTGACATTTAATGACTTTGTCCCCATTCACAGAACTGAGTTGGGTGTGGCCTGCATCTGGCTTGTGGGCTGTCAGTTTGATACCTCTGGTTTATAGGGTTGCTAACAATTGACATGAATTTGCTGGCATGCAATCTATCAGTATTAAAAACTAGGATTGATTAAATAAAGCCATACTGCTTTATTGGCGAGGGAATCTAAGTAAAACCACAAGTACGAATATTCCAATTTGATTAATTGTATTGTTCATTTTTTTAGCCTTGGAAGACTGCAATACACACACACGTGTGGGAGTGTTTGTGCGTGTGTGCAAATTCTGTAGGCATTTCTTTTGATTATCTGGGCAAAGAAGCACAAAGAATTTGCATAAATCAATGTACATTTTTGCTTTTAACTTGATTAATATGTATCATTACTAACACTTATCTAAGAATTTGTGCTGCTCAGGTTTTTAATATAGTTTGTAATTTAAATATAATGCTCATGTCTTTTGTGCATATTGCCCAGGAAATAGATATACATTCTAGGTAGATATAATCAGGAGTCTACAAATGAATGCAAGGATAAAGTCGATGAAGATATGCAAACATTATTAGCAGGTGATAAAAGAGAATGTAAATGACAACAAAGCATTAGGAAAGAAGGGATTGTGAAAAAAAAGGCTTAAAATAACTAGCAATAGCAATAGCAGTTAGACTTATCTACCACTTCATAGGGCTTTCAGCCCTCTCTAAGCGGTTTACAGAGTCAACGTATTGCCCCCAACAATCTGGGTCCTCATTTTACCCACCTCGGAAGGATGGAAGGCTGAGTCAACCTTGAGCCGGTGAGATTTGAACAGCCGAACTGCAGAACTGCAGTCAGCTGAAGTAGCCTGCAGTGCTGCATTTAACCACTGCGCCACCTCGGCTCTAACTCCATCTTGATTCTTTGTGGGGCACAGGGAAACTGGCAGATTTTGAAGGTTCTGCTATAATACGACAGAAAGAACAACTACACTTATAAATCCATAATAATACTATCAGGATTCCAAATAGTACATCCATCGCAAGCAAAAACTCAGAGGCAGGTGGACACCTCAAGAATACCTTTATAGGAAATATCGCATTGGCACATATCTGAAGGGTCCCTCGCTTTTCACCTAATTAAAAGTGAAAGTTTACCCCGAGGGACAGAGGAGCCAAGGTCGCGATGATATGGTCATGCGGTCTCGATGCTCTGAGACCGCAGCCAATTCTTTTGCCACTGGGTGGTTTAAGCGGACCTAAACCGTCCCGAAGAGATGGTGAACAGGAAGAATACATCTTGCTGATCTCGAGGATGTCGCAAAATCCCTGAAAGAAGCAAGAGAAGTTCTTCAAGCCGGCGGTAAAAAATCCAGCCAAGGATGACTTCCTGGGTGGAGCCTGCTGTTGGTGGCAGCAAAAAACCAGCTGCCTCCGAATTCCTGGTTACGTACCTGTTTAGAGGATCTTCCATCTGACGTCTTAACAGGTTTTCTTACCCTTCAGGCAATAAGGAAAGAAGAAATAGTTTTGCTGGCAAATGCTCTTCGATTTTTGCAGCTTTTGTGCTTGCAGAGGGGGGCTAGCCCAAAGCAGAACGGCTGTCCGTGCTGAGAACTTCAAACTGCCTTGTGCGGAACAAAGTAGGTCTCCCCCATTCATTTCAAAGTTTTGATTGATTTAATCTTATCACGAGCTGGATCCGTTTGCGTGGACAATAATTGTTTATCAAGATTTTAGCTTCTTTTCTTTTTCTCCTCTGAAAAACTATTTACTTAGAGGCTTTTAAAATGGCGCCGAGCAGGCTGGTTTCTCCGGTAATAATGAATACTTTTTGTTAATTGTTACAAGAACTCAAAATTTCAAAGGAGCATGCTTATCACTTGTTTTACAATCGGCCAGCAGAAGCGAAAGTGAAAGTGTTTCCAGCTGGTGAGGAACTTTTATTGTTTTAAAAAGAGTCTGCCTATAAAAACATAAAAAATTAATTTAAATTGAAGAGTAGAAGAGTCAAGGGGCGGAATTAAAATTTGGAATGGTTTTGGACAGTGGTTATCTTACTTTTTAAATGCTATCTTCAGGAATGGAATTTATACAAGGCTTTTGAAATGGATGGATGAAGTTTTCTTCTTCCACCTTCTATTTAAGATTTTCTGCCATTTATAGGCTAAAGTCTTCCTCTTTCGTTGCTGTGGGTATTTTTCGAATTCATTTAAAGATTGGACTCTTTTTTCTAACTTGAAATACAAGTTACAAAGATACAAAAAGGAAACTTTCTAACAGCGTTACCGCTGCTCGAAGGCTGGGAGGCTTTTGTTCTTCCATAGATTGTTTTTAACTTGGCACCATAAGACTTTACTGCTAAGTACAAAGGGTGATAAGGAGGAAAATACACAGATGGCCCTTTGAAGTGAAAATAACATCCTTTGTGAAATCTATGCTTTAATTTTATTAACCTTCCAAGCCAGAGCAGCTGTGTTTGTTAGAATGGCAAATTTGCAAAAGATACTTTCAGAAATACAGAAGTTATCAAATATATATGAAAGAATAGATCAAAAACTGGAATACTTAGACAACATAACAACAAAAAATGATGAAAAAATTGAGGATGTTTATCAAATGCAAGACAGGGTGATTGAAATTCAAAAAAAACCGAAGTAGAAAATGAATATAAAGAGATTAAACCTGCTGATATTGATGATAATTGGTTTGTTCCTGAAAATGGAAAGAATGGAATACTGAAAGAGGAAGTAAATGGAGAGGAATTCTATTCCAGAGGGCAGGATATAGAAGAGGAAAAAATTAAAGAATTTATGGACTCAAAGAAAGAAATTCTACTAGCAAAAGTATTGATAACACTGCTGACAATCAAAGACAAGCTGAATAAGGAAACAGAAAGAGGGCATCAAGATTATATGAGAGATTTTACAAGCAAGGAGTTGCTAAGAGAAGTCCATACAAAGCTGATCAAGAAGATGATTAGAGGATTGGTACCGCAAATGGCAGAAGATATCAAATTGTTTTGTTATTGGAAAGATACAGGTTGATAGATGGAAGAATATAATTTAAAACTAGTTAAACCTAGGGAAATTTATTGATAATAGATATAGCTTAAATAAATAACTGATAATGTTACTAATGTATACAATGTGTAGTGTTATGATGAGTATTGAATGGTACCCATGTAAGGAAGATTAGCAATCCCTTTGGATTATACATAAAGGTTAATAATAATAATCATTATAAGTTAGATACAATTAAAGTTTTGATTATTAGGGGAAAACGTTATGATACAGGATATAGTCAAATAAAGGAGGGATAAGAATAACAATAACAATGCATATATAGATATGAGTATAACATAAGGAAACTGGATGTAACTTTAAACAGTGCTTTGGAAAGGAAGATTTAGCCTAGAAGACCTTCAAGGTCCTATTATACATCTATTATACATCTTGGCACTAATGATCTGTCCCAAAAAGATGTACTTTCTGTGCAGAATGATTTCCAGAACTTGGGGTATGAACTTAATAGTATAGGTTGTAGGCTTATCTTTTCAGAGATTTTACCAGTATATAAGGAACAAAAAGGGAAGGTCCAGTGTGTAGCAGAGTTTAATGTGTGGCTAAAGGAGTGGTGTAAAAGGGAAGGCTTTGGTTTTAGTAGTCATGATGCCTGTAGCTGGTCCAATGAAAAACTGTACAAAAGAGATGGTTTGCACCCATCCAAGAAAGGGACTGAGTTACTTGGCATTAAATTCACAGATTTTCTGGATAAACATTTAAACTGAACAACAGGGACACAGAATTAATAGATACAGAACATTTCTGTCCCCAGCAAACTAAACTTCATAGGGTTATCAGTGCGGGTAAGATTATCAGTCCCGCTGTCAAGCAAAACCAAGCATTTAATAGTGAGTGCCATACCATGGGCATGAATCATACAAGTGGCAAAAAAATAGGGGCAGCCAGGCATAACACAGGTTATGTATACAGTAAACACAGGGTCAATCAAAATAGACTCAAATGTCTATACACCAATGCACAGAGTATGAGGAATAAACAGGGTGAATTAGAAATTCAAGTAAAAGAGGGCAGATACGATATAGAAACTTGATGGGATGAAACTGACAAATGGAACATACAGCTAGAAGGATTTAAATTATTTAAAAGAAATAGACCAAATAAAAGAGGAGGTGAAGTTGAATTATATATAAGAAATAATTACCTCTCTACAGAAATAGAGCACAACAATGATGAGAACTATCTTGAATGCGTTTGGGTCAATATTAAAGGTTGGAGGGGGTGGAAATGACATTGCCATAGGTCTATACTACAAGTCATTTCATTTATTCATTTCATTTCATTTCATTTCATTTGTCTTGTATGCTGCCCACTCCCGGAGGACTCCGGGCGGCTCACAATAGACAAGGGAAAGGGGATAAATAGACAAGACAACACTTTTAAAAAAAAGACGCAACATTAACAATTTCCATGGGGCTGGATGTTTCACAAGCCCCCCGGCCTGCTGGAGCAGCCAGGACTTGGTGGCTTTGCGGAAGGCCAGGAGGGTAGTAAGGGTCCGGATCACCCAACCAAGCAGAGGAAGTAGATGAACTTTTTGCTAGTCAGCTAACTAAGGTATGTAGGAAGCACACCACAATAGTAGTGGGGGATTTTAACTACCCTGACATCAACTGCTAAACAAACTCTGCACCAAGTGGAAGATCCAACAGGTTCCTAACAAACCTAGCAGACAACTTTGTTTCCCCAAAAGTAGAGAAGGGAACAAGGGGATCAGCCATATTGGACTTAATTCTCCCTAACAGAGAGGAAATGATAGAAGGTGTTGAAGCCACAGGAACCCTGAGGGCAAATGACCATGCAATATTGGAATTCAACATTATGCAAACACAAGTAGTAGAACAAAGTGAAACTAGAGTCTTGGACTTTAAGAGAGCCGAACTGAATTAGTCATGTTGAAATAATGATTTTTCTTCTTTAGTTCAGTTACCTGAATTGACTTGATTGGGTTTTTGGAACATTGATTCAAATGTCCCTGAATCAGTTTCAGTTTGTCGCAGGAAGTCAATTAATCTACGTACATTGACTGCTCAATATACTTATACTAATGAAAGGATGATGAGCACGCTTTTAGTAACTTTCACTGCTGGAGCACGTTCTTTGTGGAATCCACTGTTTCTGGTGTGTGGCTTTGGGGATCCGTAGCATCCCTAGCATCGATGCAATTTCATTTTTTTTAAAATTCAGTTGAGCAGTAAGAAGATGTCTAAAGTAATACAGCAAAGCTATTAAAGTTTTTTAAAAAAATGGCTGAAGCTACCTGAGAATAACTGCAGGGGATGATTGTCAGAGATAAAGGATGTAACAACAAATGTATACTTCAGTGATAAAGTCATTTGTTATGTCAATGAAAATCTTCTACTTGAGTTCCGTTTAATGACAAACAGTTATTCTCTCTTCTCTTCTCTAACTTTCTCGGGCGATATTTTTGCTGCAGGGGACTTGCCAAGAACAACAGACATTGGAGATACTGTATGTAATCTTCTGCTGAATTTTGGTAAGAGATGGTCAGATCAGGAGTTTCTAATACAATACAAACTGCGCTGTACACAAAGATTGCCAAAAAGTGGTAAGAATGATAAATGTAGGAAGCAGAACGTGTGTGAAAATGCTTAGTGGATGGCTCAGCCCTTGAAGAGCATTCGGAGACTTCAGCTTGTCCAGAATGCAGCCGCGCGAGTGATCGTGGGTGCACCTTGGTTCACCCACGTAACACCTATCCTCCGCAAGCTGCACTGGCTGCCTATTGGTCTTCGGATATGCTTCAAGGCGCTAGTCGTCACTTATAAAGCCCTTCATGGTATTGGACCTGGGTACTTGAGAGACCGCCTGCTGCCAATTACCTCCAATAGACCGATTAGATCCCACAGATTAGGCCTCCTCCGAATTCCATCTGCCGGCCAATGCCGACTGGCGACTACCCGGAGGAGAGCCTTCTCTGTGGCTGCTCCGACCCTCTGGAACGAACTCCCCATGGAGATTCGAACCCTCACCACCCTCCATGCCTTCCGCAAAGCCCTCAAAACCTGGCTATTCTGGCAGGCCTGGGGCTAAAGAGCTTCTGCCCCCCCTTCTCGAATGGTATGGTTGTTGTATGTTTTTAAATTGTGTATTGTTCATTTGTCTTTTATCCCCTGTTTGTACCTCCTTTCCCTTGACTGGGTTGTGAGCCGCCCTGAGTCCCCTTTGGGGAAAAGGGCGGCATATAAATGAAATAAATCCTAATCCTAATCCTCAGCACTGCGCAGAAAATAAAGCACAGATGATGATGTCTCCTTGCTTCCTTGATGTATTTATAGGGAAACGGAAAATGAATGTTGATTGTGACATTATACATGTGTGGGTTGGAGACTTGAATATCAGAATAACAGAATTGAAGGGACCTCGGAGGTCTTCTAGTCCAACCCTCTGCTCAAGCAGGAGACCCTATACCATTCTGGACAACTGTCTCTTCTTAAAAGCCTCCAGTGATGGAGCATTCACAACTTCTGGTGGCAAGCTGTTCCACTGATTAATTGTTCTCACCGATAGGTAATTTCTCCTTAGTTCTGGGTTGCTTCTCTCCTTGATTAGTTTCCATCCATTGTTTCTTGTCTTGCCTTCTGTTGTTTGGAGTAGGGATTGAACCCCTCTTCTTTGTGGCAGCCCCTCAAATATTGGAACACTGCTATCCGTCTTTCTTTTCACTAGACTAGACATACCCCAATTTCTGCAACCGTCTTTCGCATGTGTTGTCTCGTTGATGGAGAACCTGAATGATTGGCAGTGTTTGTTAGACAGATTGTATGATGCAACCCCAAAATATGGATCGGTCGAGGAATGCACTTCATATTTGAAACTTCTTTGGCTTCCTATTCCTTATTCTCTTCCTGTGCTTTTAATCTGAACTCCTCATCTTGAAAGGGAATAGCATTAGGGATGGGTGGATGGATGGATGGATATATGGAGATAGTATACTCTTTATTGTCATTGTACAAAATAAATACAACAAAATTGGTTTTAGCGTCACTGGTGCAAAATTATAGCAGAAACGAAAAAAAGAAAAGAAAAGAAAAACTAGTCATACGTTTTCACGTGTGCGTGGAGTGATTGTGGTTGTATTTAAAAGTCTGACAGCCCAGGGATAGAAACTATCTTTAAACCTGTTTGTTTCTGCTGGCTATACTTTGATATACTTCTGCCCGATGGTAGAAATGCAAAGAGACACTGACCAGGTTGTGAATCATCTCTGAGTATCTCCCTTACTCTGCTAAAGCAGCGAGATCTGGTGGTGTCATCCAGTGGTGTCAGAGGGCAACCAATGGTTCTCGTGTTGAGTTGATCACTCTCTGTAATGCCTTCCTGTCTGCAGCTATTAAACCAGCATACACATACGTAATGCAATTGTGAGGACACTTTCTATGGTGGACCGATAGAAAGAGGTCTTCAAGCCGTTGTTCCACCGATTTTTTTTTTGGCAGGACTCTAAGGAATGAAGTCGTTGTTGTTTGTTTTGTTGTTTATTATATTTATATGCCGTTCTTTTCCCCGAAGGGGGCTCAGGGCGGCTCACAAACTCAAATCAGGGAAGTGGGGTACAGACAAAAAATTAAAAACGAAACATAACAATGCATAGTTAAAAACACACAGCAGTCATACCATTCGGACGGGGGCAACAGCTCTTTAGCCCCAGGCCTGTCGGAACAGCCAGGTTAGGGCTTTGCGGAAGGCCTGGAGGGTGGTGAGGGGTCGAATCTCCACGGGGAGTTCGTTCCAGAGGGTCGGAGTCCGCCAACAGAGAAGGCTCTCCTCCGGTAGTCGCCAGTCGACACTGGCCGGCGGATGGAATTTGGAGGAGGCCTAATCTGTGGGATCTAATCGGTCTAGTGGAGGTGATTGGCAGCAGGCGGTCTCTCAAGTACCCAGGTCCAATACCATGAAGGGCTTTAGGTCTCTGTTGGGCCTTTCCAATTATGGACATGCGCATGTATGCACATACAGACATTTATTTGACAGATTCCTTACTGGAAGAGTACAACAACAAAAGCAAAGCAATCTTAAAAGAAGCAAGTGGTTGCTATATACTGTCCGTGTTCTGAATTTAGCAAAGGCATTTCCTGATGAATCTAAGGCTTACATTCTCAGCCAAGATATTTTCACACCAGTAATTGTAAGACATTAAATATATTACCTTAGCTAGGACATGTTAAGCTGCCTTCAACTTCATACTGCACTTTGCCACAGTATTTTCCTGCTGTATCCCTCTCGGTTTATAATAAGAGTTGTAATTGCATTAAATTAAAATAAGATTAAATTCTATTACATTTTATTGTTCTCTGATTTAGGGAGGGGACAAAAGTTGATGTATCATTAATTTACAGGGGTGCAGAATGAAACACGAAGGTCCAGGGAAAATAAGAATTAGAAACGACAGCAGCACCACGTGATGTATGGGGACTTTCCCCACCTCCTTTGCTAAACCGGGTGTGGGAGTGGCCAGAACATGATGCATCTGGCCTGGGGGCCAGGAATTTGATAGCCCTGATCTAAATGAACACAATATTCATACAAAAGACATGCAAAGGGTTTTAGAATAGAATAGAATTAGAATTAGAATTAGAATTAGAATTGAAATGGAATGGAATGTAATAGAATAGAATAGAATTAGAATAGAATAGAATTAGAATTAGAATTGAAATGGAATAGAATAGAATTAGAATTAGAATTAGAATTAGGAATGGAATGGAATGGAATGGAATAGAATTAGAATAAAATTAGAATAGAATAGAATTAGAATTAAAGTTAGAATTAGAATAGAATAAATAGAATACAATAAAACAGAGTTAGAATTAAGTTAAAATTAGAATAGAATAAATATAATAGAATAGAGTTAGAATTAAGTTAGAATTGGAATAGAAAAAATAGAATAGAATTAGAATTGAAGTTAGAATTAGAATAAAATAAATAGAATAGAATAGATTTAGAATTAAAGTTAGAATTTGAATAGAATAAATGGAATAGAATAGAGTTAGCATTAAATTTAGAATTGGAATAGAATAAATAGAATAGAATAGAGTTGGAATAGAGTTGGAATAGAATTAGAATAGAAGAGTTGGAAGGGACCTTGGAGGTCTTCTAGTCCAACCCACTACTTAGGCAGGAAACCCTACACCACTTCAGACAAATGGTTGTCCAATCTCTTTTAAAAACTTCCAGTGTTGGAGCATTCACAATAGACTGTTGATGAACTTTGTCCTTCCCTTGACTTTGGATTGCCTGATAGGGGAATTAATTTACTTATTTCCAGAACGTCAGAATCCTGTTTGTTATTTCAGTCAGGAACATAGTAAATCAGAAGTGCTTTCATGGACATTGTGGTTACTTAAGGCTGCTGGTAGATTGATCCCAGCCTCTTAAGCTCCTGTGTTGGAAAACATTTGATCTCAATGTTTTGTTTTGATTTTTTTTCCTGGGGGTAGGGGGCGGAAAGGAAAGAGCTCCCTGTTCAATTCAACTAAATAAGAGGCCAAGGAGCATTCAAGGTTAATCTTAAAAACTTTCAACTAGTAGTAAAAAAAAACAAAAAACCAAGAGGGATAGAATGTAGAATCTGTGGCATGATCAAATCTTTACTGAGATACCACATATTTAGAGGGTCATATGTACTGGTTGTTCTTTGCCCATCATATGAGTGTATTCATCCCATGTAATAACGATATGTCTCATTGTTAGGATGGTGCAGTGGCTTAGAGGTGGTACTCTCACCTCACGATCAGGAGGCTGTGAGTTTGATCCTAGGTAGAGGCAAATATTTCTGTCTCTGGGCACCCTGAGAATATATCTGCTGAACAAAACTCCTCATTGGCAACAGGAAGGGCATCTGGCCATTAAAACACTCTGTTAGCTTCATTGAGTTGCCGAGACTCCATCCCGTAAGGGATTATGGGCTCTTACGAGCCAAGGTGGCGCAGTGGTTAAAATGCAGCACTGCAGGCTACTGCTAGATCAGCAGGTCAGCGGTTCAAATCTCACCGGCTCAGGGTTGACTCAGCCTTCCATCCTTCGAGTGGGTAAAATGAGGACCCAGATTGTTGGGGGCAATATGCTGACTCTCTGTAAACCGCTTAGAGAGGCCTGAAAGGCCTAGGAAGCGGTATATAAGTCTACTGCTATTGCTATTGCTATTGCTCTTTAAAAGAAGACGATGCTATTTCTCATTATTAGCACAATGGGAAAAAAATCTGCTAGCAGTTGAGTTTTTTTTAAAAAAAAATGCACATCATCTGATATCTTATCAGGGTTGTGTTAGTCTTGGCACTAGTGAATAATACCATGAAGATTAACTCTCATAAGTATCTGCTTCTCAGCCACAAGATCTTTTTCATGCGCTCTCTTACTGCTTGGTAACGATTATTATTTTATTTCTTTCAAATGCATTGTGGGAGTCTTATTCCTGATAAGTGCTTTGGAGGAATGTTTACTCCATAGCATAAACAATGTACCACTTTAGGGAAATAAAAATCTTAACGCTGGTTTCTGAGCTATTACATTTGATTTTCAGTGAGAAAATTTGATGTTACTACTCGGGACTTGAAAGAGGAGAACTGTTCCCTTAACACCAAGAGAGCCTTCCGTTCCCCCCCCCCCACCCCCCAATGTTGATTCTAATCCTGATAACCTTACAGAAGATAATATGTGTGTTGAGTACCTGGGGAAGAAAATATTTAATTTATTTTCCTTCTGTGAAAGAGATCCCAGTAGAATTAAGATCTCTCTACTTCAGAGTTGGGGACCATGAGAAATAAACTTACAAGTTAACTGCTAGCTGCTGTAATTGAAACAATATATATTTTAATGAAGTTAATGGAACCTATACCTATATTTTTCCGTGCGATATTCCCATTAAAATCCCGTGGTAATCAGAATGGACTTGAATTATGGTGTAAATTATCAGGAGAACTTAGGTACATAAACTGTTGTGGCCCACCAGTGGAGCTGGTGACAGACTCAGACAATGAGGAGGTTGGGGAGGAACATGGGCCGGTCCTGGAGTCTGGGGAAGGCTCTGATGAGGGGTCTGTGTCGGGAGGCAGAGAGGGGGCCAGGGCCACCTGACAGTTATCGGCTGCCTTCGGAGTCGGATATCAGTGGGGCAGAAGAACAGCTGGAGCCTGTTCTCGATGTGTGCATGTGTAGAGCTGCCAGGAGAAGGGAACAGCTAAGGAACATGGGCCGATTTGGGAGTAAAGGCACAGGTGAACGGTGAATGGCCCCTCCCATAGGTAATAAAGAGGAGCGAAAGGGAGGGGAGTTTGCAGGAGACAATGAGTTCAATTCATTAGGGTGAAGATCTGTTCCTGACTTCTTGTCAAGTAATTGCTGCTACAGTGTGGCGTTTGGAAGATATCAGCCTGGCAACTCTCCAAGGTCCTGCAGTTGTGAAATCTCTTGAAAGATTGTCAGCTGGGACTTTGCTGGAGAGGAATTCCCTTTAACCTAAATAAAAGAGGTTTTATCGGGACGAGGAGTCGGCTTCACGATCTTGGGAAGCCTAGTTAGAACACAGGCAGAGATAGCGAAATGGACCATTTTTTGTTTCTCTTCCTTCCTTTTTAAAAAAGAAGCTGGGTTCATTCCATTGGTACTGGTTCTTTTTTGAACTTCTGGATGCACTTCTTTCTCCTAATAACAGACATTAATTGCGATCTTGATTTAGTGAGCCTTATGCAGTGGAATGTAAATGTAATAGGAAGCTTCCTGTTGCATTTAGATCACTGAACATGGTGCATCAATTGGCATTAAGGTATCAGCCTTTGCCATTTGTTTTCTTTGTTTCAATAATGACATGGCTGCATCACTTTTGGCCAATCTGTTTTATTTGAAGAATGACATTTGCAGATGTCTTACAGTTGACTGCCCAAACAACCAAGAATTGGTGCCTTATATTATTGCAAGCAATCTATATTTTGTTTGACATTCTCTGGTAGAGGTACAATTGATGGCCATTGTTTGGCTTGTGCCCAACACCACCAGATCAGTTAAAAACTAAAACACAACAGGTTATCTTTGCTTATTTTTCATCTTTTATTAGCCCAGTGTGAGCAGAGGGTGGTATTCAGCAGGTTCTGACCAGTTCTGGAGAACCGGTAGCGGAAATTTTGAGTACTTCAGAGAACCGGTAAATACCACCTCTGGCTGGCCCGCACCCATCTATTCTCTGCCTCCTGAGTCCCAGCTGATTGGGAGGAGGAAATGGGGATTTTGCAGTAACCTTCCCCTGGACTGGGGATGGGAATGGAGATTTACAGTATCCTTCCCCTGCGATGCCCTCCCACCAAGACATGCCCACCAAGACATGCCCACTGAAACCGTTAGCAAAAAATTTGAATCCCACCACTGAGTGTGAGGGAGTATGACTTGTATTACAAACTCAACCTTCATTGATTAGTGGATAATCCAACACATTTTGCAAAACTAGAGAAGGACTTACTCAAAGCTTTGAAAATTTCAGAGGATAACAGAGTTCTACTTTGAACATACAAAATTACATAAAGTTTCATCATAAAGTGAACCACATAATTATTTCCTTATCTTGGCCTGAGGTATAGCATTACCTGAAACTCAAAGGGAATGTGAAATGACTTCCTTCATATTCCCTAAAAATTACTCCCACGTGGTTTTCACTGTGCCCAAGGAGAGAGAAATTTTTTGGGAATGGTGGCTCAATCAGAACAGCTGAAGCTCAAGAGAACTAAAACTTGACCTGACGCCTAAATGTACATACTGCTCTTTGAGCAAACTGCACGGATGAATCTAAATAATCTTGTTTCTGTTTGTAATTTACAATTCCAGTAGCCATTGCAAAAAAGGATTTTGAGTGATCCTTATATGGCCCTGTGAACCTATTTGACCATGCCACACAAAGTCTATATCAAGGTTTTCCCCATTTGAGAAAGGAATAAAGATCAAGGTCCCAAATACATAGAGATCAGGGCCTTCAATAGATTTAATATGGAAAAGATCAAATGGTCTTTGCAATAATGCTAGAAATCCTGGCTCTGGTCAAACATACCACAGCATTGCCGAGAGTGCATTATTGTCTACTGTGACTTTCAGATGTCCTTCTTTCAATCAAAGAATCATTCTGGCTATGATCCACTCTAGTCTATGACATTTTCCCTTTCTTTCTTGTTCTGACATGAATTCAAGAACTAGAGGATTACTGGAAATCAGGGAACAACTGTCTTGGAGTGGTGACAGCAGTAAGTAAGAAAGAGGAATCTGAAGGGATTATAAGTAGCTAAGGAAGATAGTGCTTAATCCATAGACGTGTGAGATGAATCTAAGCAAAATATAGGTAAGTAGGTAGGAAGGTAGGAAGGAAGGAATTAGTTGTAGGCAGGGAGGGAGGAAGAAATTCGATGTAGGGAGAAGGGAAGTGAAGGAAGGAAAGAATTTGATGTAGAGAGGGAAGGAAGGAATTATATGTAGCAAGAGAAAGTAGAAATTAGATGTGGGGAGGGAGGAAGGAAAGAAGGAAGGTATTAGATGTAAGGAGGAAGGGAAGGGAAAGAAGGCATAGATGTAGGGGGAAGGGAAGCAAAGAAAGGAAGAATTTGATGTAGAGGGGAAGGAAGGAAGGAATGTATGTAGCAAGAGAAGGAAGAAATTATATGTGGGGAGGAAGGGAGGAAGGAATGAAGAAGGAAGGTATTGGATGTAAGAAGGAGGGGAAGGGAAGGATTTGATGTAAAGAGGGAAGGGAAGGAAGGAATTAGATATAGGGGGGAAGGGAAGCAAGAAGGAAAGAATTTGATGTAGAGAGGAAGGAAGGAGGAAGGAATTGTATGTACCAAGAGAAGGAAGAAATTATATGTGGGGAGGGAGGGAGGGAGGAAGGAAAGAAGGAAGGTATTGGATGTAAGAAGGAAGGGAAGGGAAGGATTTGCTGTAAAGAGGGAAGGGAAGGAAGGAATTAGATATAGGGGGGGAAGGAAAGGGAAGGAAGGAAAGGATTTGATGTAGAGAGGGAAGGAAGGAAGGAAAGAAGGAAGGAAGGAAGGAATTGTATGTAACAAGAGAAGGAAGAAATATGTGGGGAGGGAGGGAGGAAGGAAGGAAAGAAGGAAGGTATTGGATGTAAGAAGGAAGGGAAGGGAAGGATTTGATGTAAAGAGGGAAGGGAAGGAAGGAATTAGATATAGGGGGGAAGGAAAGGGAAGGAAGGAAAGGATTTGATGTAGAGAGGGAAGGAAGGAAGGCAGGTAGGCAGAAGTGGGTTTCAAATAATTTACCACTGGTTTGCCGTGCACCAAAAATGTGTGCATGCGCATGCATGTGGCTTAGAAAATGTGGCTAAATAGACAGCATAATGCTACAGATCGCCAGTACCAGTTCGTCCAAACCAGTCCAAACCAGCTGAATACCACGACTGAAGGAAGGAAGGAAAAAATGGGGCTCTTTCTGGGTAATATTGCTAGCTACTCTATAGTGGACAATTATACAATTCTAGTATTGTAACTATTGGAATTATATTTCAGGTAACTTCAGATGCTAAATAGTTTTCGGAATGGAGGAAAAAGCTATTTAGATGACACAGACATGCACATATGGTCTCTAGAGAGGGGAGGGAAGAGACAAAGCGTCCACAGATGAGTCCTCTTTTATTTTCCTGAAATGTTTCTCCCGGACAACGGCTGTACCAGTTTCTACCCTGAAGCAAAGCGTTATACTCAAGCTGTTAACTTCTAAAAATAGGGGATTGTAATAGACACATCCAGAGGATTGCTCTTCAGCAGAGCATCAAGGCTAGCAAATCTGTGGCAGCAATGCTCCTCCTTGCCCCCTCTGTTTCCAGCACATCTTTATGTTGTGCATGTTGGCAGTTCCAAGAGGAAGTCTTGGGCACTGATCCAGAACCTTTGGGTTCTCACCAAATGTCTGAATATGTGTAAATGGGCAATTAGGATGTCAACAAATTGACATCCCGGACTTGTACGTTCATATACTGGGGGTGGGGGGGGGGGTGGGAGAGAATTAGCGATGGATGTTGCTTGCTTAGAAGCACTGTAAACTTCCGAAATTGTAGACATCTGAACTGTCAACTTCAATGAAAGTCTTGTTCAATTCTCTATTGGGGTGCCAAGTTTCCAAAGTGACTTAATAAAAGCAAGGAAATATATACAACATATGGGAATCCTTGTTAAGGAGATGTTATCATGCATTTATTAACTCCAAAAAGTATATACAAGAAATAGAGATGTCCCCAGAGTGCTCCCAATCTCTTTCTCCTTCTCCTTCTCCTTCTCCTTCTTCTCCTCCTCCTCCTCCTTCCTCCTTCTTCCTTCTCCTCCTCCTCCTCCTTCCTCTCCTCCTCCTTCCCCTTTTCCTCCTCCTCCTCCTTCTCCCCCCTCCATGGTGAGTTGGCCATGTGAGTTGATGGTGGTGAGTTGCCCACCATGAATTGTCATAGACCCTCTAGGGGACACCCAACTTGAACAGTTTTCTTCCTATTCTATCTTCTCTCCCCTGGTAATTATGGGGGAAAAAATCTAATCCAGGTCAGTGAACATGGTTCCATTGATAGTCCCAGAGTTAAGTAGGTTCAGCCTAATTGCAACATGAATGAGATATAACCAAGAAAGTCTGCAATTGCCAGCTAGCCTGGAAATTCCAAACACCACACCAAAGGAAGGGAATGGAGAACAGTTAAAAAAGAATGTCTATATCCATTTTTCATCCGGTCTTGATTACAAACCAGGCATTTCCATCTAATGATTAATTAAGTCTAGACCAAATTTACTTCTGAATACAGAGAAGGTGACCCAGATATCTCCACCTGCTAAGACCATGAGAAGGAGCCTTCCAAAGTCCCCTGCAGAAAGTTGCATTCTTCTTCTAGTGAAGTTTGATTGAAGTCACCAGAAATCAAACTTCCTTAGTCAAAAAATGAAGCTACCAAGAGGGGTGTTTGGATGCTCCTTCTCATGGTCTTATCAGATGGAAATATCTGGCTGACCTTTTCTGAATTCAGAAGTAAAGTTGGGCCAGTCTTGGTTGATCATTAGATGGGAATGTCAAGACAATAAATCTAGATGGGGAGGAAAAAGAAATCAAATCAAGTCTCAGCCTTACCTTTTAAAAAGAGAAGAAAAATGTAGCTACTGCAAAATAAGAAAGGTTTTTTCTCTCTCTCTCACACCGAAACTACAGCAGAGTGAAAGCAATCAATTTCTTAGGATGTCCCTGAGTAACTACCGATCTTCCTGGTTTGGCAATTGGCGAAGAAATAAGACATAAACTTGGAAAGAAACCCATTTCATTATTCAATACACGGAGTTAAGTGTTTTCAGGCTAAGGATTCTTGAGTTTGTAATGAAAACAAGTCTTGAGTAACAAAACAAGTTTTGCACCTGTTGTTTGTTTATCCGCATTGCAATCCGGAGCCCAGATTTCATATTCCCTAGAGTAATTTCAGCCTAAGAGTTTATTCGATTATCCAACACAAGGGAATAAACGGGACAGAATCTAAATAACCAGGCTGCTGCACTCTTAATGTGGGTCTGTGGTGTGTGCATCTAAATGTTCTGCACCTCCTATATTAGCTCCTTGTATAAATCAATGTTGACAACATGTGTGTGTTATTTGGAGGTAAGCGCAGAAATAGTCTGGAGACCAAAATCCATTAAATTAGCAGAAAGAAATTTCCATTAGCCCTGGTAGAGGGTTCCTTCAGTGTTAGATATGGCAGCTGGCAGTAACCAATAGACCTAAACTGGAACAAAAAGTAGAAATAACATCACAGGAAAACTTTATTCTTCCTTCCTTCTTTCTTTCTTTCTTCTTTCTTTCTTTCTTTCTTTCTCTTCTTTCTTTCTTTCTCTTTCTTTCTTTCTTTCTTTCTTTCTTTCTTTCTTGGCCAAGTGTGATTGGACACAAAAGGAATTTGTCTTTGGTATATATGCTCTCAGCATACATAAACAGAAAAGATACATTCATCACGAATCATAAGGTGCAACACTTAATGATAGTCATAGGGTACAAATAAGCAATCAAATCATACTAAGAAAGAATCAATATAAATTAATTGTAAGGATACAAGCAACAACGTTAAGAGTCATACGGGCATAAGTGAAAGGAGGTGGGTGATAGGAATGATGAGACAATTAATAGTAATAGTAATGCAGACTTGGTGAATAGTTTGACAGTATTGAGGGAATTATTTGTTTAGCAGAGCGATGGCGTTAGGGAAAAAACTGTTCTTATGTCTAGTTCAGAGGTGGGTTCCTACCAGTTCGCACCTATTCCGTAGAACTGGTTCGTCAAATCTACCGAACCGGTTAGAAGAGGTTCCACCAGTGGACCCGGAAAGCAGGCCACACCTACAGAAGAGGTTCCAAATTTTTTTGAAACCCACCACTGGTCCTTGGATATGATTATTCTACACTATCATGCTCATATTTATAAAACTCAGTGCCTCTGTGAAAGGTAAGGATGACTACTGCGTTTGTGGTGCAATCAGAACATTGCGTGTGTTGAAGTTGTTTTAACGCAAACCAAAGATGCCTTTTAAAAAACAAGTTTACATCATATTCTTATGCATGCCAGTGCTGTGTGTGAGGTAATTTAAGGTAGTTCTGACAAGTGTCGTCGGCATCTTCATATCCGGTCACATGGGTGGCAAGCCACTCCCATCCGGTCACATGGCTGGCAAGCCCCTCCCACAAAGGAGGCCACACCCACAGAGTAGGTTCAAACAATTTTTGAAACCCACCACTGGTCTAGTTGTTCTGGTGTGCAGTGCTTTATAGTGTCGTTTTGAGGGTAGGAATTGAAACACTTTATGTCCAGGGTGCGAGGAGTCTGTAAATATTTTCACAGCCCTCTTTTTGACTCATGCAGTATACAGGTCCTCAATGGAAGGCAGATAAGTAGCAATTGTTTTTTTCTGCAGTTCTAATTATCTGTTGAAGTCCATGTCTGTCTTGTTGGGTTGCAGAGCCAAACCAGACAGTTATAGAGGTGCAAATGACAGACTCAATCATTCCACTGTAGAACTGTATCAGCAGCTCTTTGGACAGTTTTATAAAACTTTCTTTTGTAGTACCGGTTAGGCCAAGAGCTCTGGCAGGGTTTGGAAAGGAATAGAATTATCCAATGTTAAGAATCATTCTACTTGCATTTTTACATGCTTTCGAACGGCTAGGTTGGCAGAAGCCGGGACAAGAAATGGGAGTGCACTCAGTTACACGGCGCTAGGGATTCGAACCACCAAACTGCTGACCTTTCTGATGGACAAGCTCAACATCTTAGCCACTGAGCCAATCGCGTCCCTCTTTACTGTGGTTATCTTTCCTTAAATCCAAGTCCCTTTTGTTTTCCAAGGATGCCAACCTCGTACAGCCTGACATGATTACACGGGTAAAGCCATGGGAAAAAGTTTCAGAAAGTCCCCACCGCAGGAACATTTTAGCCTTCGAAGACATTCACTTGCTAGAACATTCCTGTATACTAATCTCTGATTTGATTTTCAACTTCCCTGATTCCATCTGTCTAAAGCTTGCTAATTCCATTGGCTTCATGCTTGAAAGAGATAATTGTTTTCACTTTAGGCAGTCCCACAGCCCCATAGATAGGAAAATCCAGATACCACATTTTTCAGACTATAAGACGCACTGGAGTATAAGATGCATCATGATTTTGAAGAGGTAATTTTTTTAAAAAAATTTTTTTTTGCACTCTGCAGGCCTCCCAAACCCTCTGCCTGCCTCGATTTTTTTTTCAGTAAAAAAAAGAAAAAAGAATGTAAAATGCTCCTGGGGGTATGAGGGGTGGTGGAAAACTGTGCAAAAACCAGCTCATTTCTCATTTTTGCCTTCCCCAGCCCCCAGGAGCACCTTGAAAGCCTCCCAAACCCTCTGCACGTCCATTTTTGCAAAGGGGGCAGGCTTTTGGTAGGCAACAATGCTGTATTCAGTGTATAAGACGCACCCAGATTTTCACCCTCTTTTGATAAACTTTTCCCCCCTCTCTAAAAATTCTCTTTTCCTCCCTCTCCCCTGATTTCCTGGACTAAAGGGAGAAGACCAGTCCTTGGTAAGAACTCCTCTGCTCGCCAGGTAAGGAAGAAAGGGTCAGGAGGTTTACCTTGACCGTTGGCAGCCTATCATAAATATCTTTTACTGGGAAGTTATTGGAAGAATAAGTTTGTCTGGCAGGTTTTATGCCATCCCTCCTCCAGATCATCAAGGTCCTTATGGGCTTTGAACTGTGTAGAGGCAAAAATCCATTCGACCACATTGGGAACAATAACTCTGCCATCCGGTCTTAGACATTTCCAAATGATTTATTGATTTGCTAGGGCTGAGAAGCTGCCCCAATCAGAAAACATGTCTGAGCAGTTGTGATATAATTCTCATTTATGATTACAACAGGTCCGATTCTTCATTCTAAGATAGGAGTGGGGGGAAATCAGAAGTGTTTATTTTACCGGAAAAGATAAATATATACAAACTGGGCCTCGAAACGCAAACTCCAAGCTTATATAAAATGAGAATTTGCTCGGTCCATTGACTTCGTTGTTTATATATTTGTCAGGCGTCTTACTCTGCCTTCCTTCCAGCCGTGACCTCAAGGCAGCTTCCATGGGATTTGTCTCCATTTCATCAACCCAACAATCCGGGGAATAGATTAACTAAGAAGGGGGAACTGACCCAAGGTCACTCAGTGAGTTTCTGTAACTAGAACAGAGGGGGTTCCTACCAGTGTCGCACCAGTTCGGTAGAAACCGGTTCGTCAAATCTACTCGAACCGGTTAGAAGAGATTCCAACCAGTGGACCCGGAAAGCAGGGCCGCACCTACAGAAGAGGTTCCAAAAATTTTTGAAACCCACCACTGGTCCTTGGATATGATTATTCTACACTATCATGCTCATATTTATAAAACTCAGGGCCTCTGTGAAAGGTACGGATGACTACTGCGTTTGTGGTGCAATCAGAACATTGCGTGTGTTGAAGTTGTTTTAACGCAAACCAAAGATGCCTTTTAAAAAACAAGTTTACATCATATTCTTATGCATGCCAGTGCTGTGTGTGAAGTAATTTAAGGTGGTTCTGACAAGTGTCATC
Organism: Thamnophis elegans; assembly: GCF_009769535.1. NCBI lineage: Eukaryota > Metazoa > Chordata > Lepidosauria > Squamata > Natricidae > Thamnophis > Thamnophis elegans. The sequence continues at coordinate 64,656,256 of NC_045551.1, forward strand.
AGCATCTTCATATCCGGTCACATGGGTGACAAGCCACTCCCACAAAGGAGGCCACACCCACAGAGTAGGTTTGAACAATTTTTGAAACTCACCACTGAACTAGAACCTCAATCTTCTGAATTCTAGTCCAACATTTTTAAAAAAATATTTTAATTATGCATACTTTGAAAACAGGGTATTATCTGGGTCCATTTCGTTTTACAGAGATATAACAAATGTTCTGATAATAATAGTAATAATGAAAATCGTAATAATAATAACAACAACAATAATGATGATGATGATAATGAGTTGCTAAATTAATCCACTGGTCACCATGTAAACAATATGTCCTACCTGTATCCGAAAAACCATGGGACCATAAAGACCCAAAAATGAGATGGTGAAGATCTTGTGGGACTTTCGAATATAGACAAAGCTTTGCAAGGGCAGCACTTGAACAACATTGAAGGAAAATGTGATGACAACTGACATGGGCATGGCTTAAGATGGGAACCATCAAGAAAGAAATGGAAGGTTTAATACTGGCTGCTCAAGAACAAGCACTACAAACTAAGGCCATGAAAGCGAAGATACAAAAATCTACTGACAACCCAAACTGCCGACTTTGCAATAAGAAAGTTGAACTGTTTCACATTTAATATGTGAATGCAGCAAAATCGCACAAACTGAGTACAAAGCTAGACATGACCGAGTTGCTAAATTATCCACTGGTCATTACATAAAAATACGACTTGCCTGTATCCTAAAGTCATGGGAACATAAAGTGCAAAAAGTTACCGAAAAATAGAAGTCGAAGATCTTGTGTGACTTTCGACTACAGACGGATCATCATTTGAAATACAAAACGCCAGATATCATGGTTGCAGAGGGCCGAAGTGCTACAGTTTGTGATATCGCTGTACCCGGACTTGCCAGAGTCGAAGAAAAGAATGGGGGGAAAAAATCATGAAATATCGCGACCTGCCCATCAAAACTACAAGATTATGGATGAAACATGTAACAGTGATACCCATTGTCATCGGGGCACTTGGCACCATGTCCAAGAATTTTGCAAGATACATCAAGAAATTGCAGCTCCTGCAATAACACCAGTGGAAATGCAAAAAACTGCGCTACTCGGAACATCTTATATTTTAAGGAAATACTTGGTTGATACCTAGGATGCTGGCAGCAAACCGTATCAACCATTAGCACCTGTCAATGGTATTTGATATGCATTTTTAAATGTTGACTGGCTTTCATATTTAATGAATAAAAGTTATTATTATTATGTTAACTTATTTATTAATTCTAGTCATAATAGTTCACCTTTTTACTTATACATAGTAATAATCTTTCTCCTTCTAATTTCTACTTCTTATATCTAACTAGTGGTACAACATATACCATGTTGAGTAATATTCTGTATCTGCTTTATCTTTTATTTTTAATGTCAATATCCATCTCTGCACAGTCTTAATATTCTCCGAAGTATGTTTTCATCTGGGGGGGAGTGTCCTCATTTTTGCAATATTGTGCAAATACAATTCTCGCTGCTTTTGACCCATGAGGTATTAAATATGTAGTCCCTTTGTTGTAACTTTCCGGTATTATACTAACAAGAATATTTCTGGCTTTAGATCTACATGTTGCTTAATTATCTTTTCTAATCACGTATGTATTTTCATCCAGAATTTTTTGCCTTCACACATGTCCACCACATATGATAATAAATACCTGGAGTCTGATTATGTTTCCAGCATTTGGTGGACATATTTTTAAAACATCTTTGCTAGCCTTGTCGGTGGCAAGTGCCCCTGTAATGCATCTTGTATAGCTTTTCTTTATATGAGGTGACCATTATCAATTTATAGGTCCTATCCGAAAGTTTTTTTTTGCCATTTGTCTAGTTCTATAGTATTTCAAAGTTTTTTTGCCCATGCTATCATTCTTTCTTTCACTTCTTCATCTTCCATTTAGTACTTAATAGGTAACTGTTCTGAGCCCCACCTTGTCCGTTCAGAAACGAAAGCCAAACAGAACGTTCAAAGGAATGTTTTTATCAGTCCCGGCTCTTGCTGGCTGCGAGCCCAAAATAAACAAAGATAATTGCTCTGGCAAAAGACCTATAGCTCACAAACTACTGCAAAACAGGATTATATATATATATCAAGTCACTTATCCAAGTTGGCTTCTCTCGATGTGTGCACACGAACGGGGAACGTTGACTTCTGCAACCAGGGCGTGGCACAATCAGTCTCTTTTATCAGCAGGAAGAGATCCTAACGAGCAACAGCTGCTCGTTATCATCTCCTGTAAGTACTCAATTGTTTCTTATGCTGGTCAGCTCTTCTCCTGCGCGCATCCCAAAACAACTCACAGGAGGTTTCTGTGTCAGAGTCTGATAGCAGCTCCAAAGGCTCCTGCCGAGCCACAACAGGTAACTATATAGTTTCTTGATTAATTTTTCAATCCTAGTCCAACATTTTAACCGTGACCCAACAAAAGCGCGAACGTCATAGGCACGCCGACAAAACCGCGGCACTAAAACCGCGATGTCAAAAGCGCGTCGACAACAGCTCGCCGACAACAGCGTGCTGACAGAAGCACGATTTAAGGTAAGGTAAGGTTTAGGGTTAGGGTTAGGGTTAGGTTTAGGGTTAGGTTTAGGGTTAGGTTTAGGGTTAGGTTTAGGGTTAGGTTACAGCGCGCTGTTGTCGGCGCGCTTCAGGGCTCATTCGTCACTCATTCGTCGTGCGGTTTTGTCACCACGGTTTAGTCAGGCGCGCTTTTGTCATTCGCGCATTTGTGGTGGAACCCATTTTAACAGCTATACTGACATACCCCACACAGAGTGTAATTCCACTGGAAAACAGAATGAATTTATGAGTAAAGTGATGCGAAAATGACACCATTTGGTAGAAATGTGTTCCATCCATGCTTATCCTTTGGATATTCTATCAGTGGATTCTCATTGTCTTCTACCATTCTTCATTGTTTGGCTCTTTATCAAGAACAGCATATTTCTTTTTTTTTTTAAAGTTTATATTTTGGATATCATTTCATCCAAATGAAGCCCCACAGAAAATGCAAAGAGATGAATAAAATTTATTTAAATAGAAGAAGCCCTTGCGATGCCCAGATTTATTTAAGTGCTTTTCCAAAAAGGTTAATTTGCTTGACCCTTCAAATTTCACAACAAATTTGTACTATTAGGAAATAGCTGACAGAAATGCTGTTGGTTTTCATAATCACAATAGATTGTTTGTATAATGCTGTACCACCTTGGCCTTCTCTTTATGGATACTTGGTATGTGTTTGCATCACAAAAGTGCTTCAGAGGGGAATTATCTCTGCTTTTACTTATTTCTTTTTAAAAAAATATCAAATTCTAGATATTCTTCTGGAACTTCCATTGTGAGAATACTATACTACGAAGATAATCACCAATCAATCAGCAACTTATGACCAGTAAATTTGTATCTTCATCAGAGACAATCTTCTCCTTCTCCATGTGCAAATAATTGCAGCTCTCATAGAATAACAGAGTTAGCAGGGACCTTGGAGGTCCTCTAGTCCACCCCGTGATTAGGCAGGAAACCTTACAGCACTTCAAGAAATGATTGTCCCAATCTCTTCTTAAAACTCTAGTGTTGGAGCATTCACAACTTCTGGAGGCAAGTTGTTTGACTGCTAATTGTTTTAACTGTTAAAAAATTTATCCTTAGTTGCAAGTTGCTTCTCTCCTTGATTAGTTTCCACCCATTGCTTCTTGTTCTACTCTACCCTCAGGTGCTTTGGAGAATAGTTTCACTCCCTCTTCTTTGTGGCAACCCCTATCGAAACATTGCTATCATGTCTCCCCTAGTCCTTCTTTACATTAAACTAGACATACCAAGTTCCTGCAACTGTTCTTCGTATGTTTTAGCCTCCAGTCCCTTAATCATCTTTCCTGCTCTTCTCTGCACTCTTTCTAGAAACTCAACATCTTTTTTTTACATCATGGCACTAAAACTTAATGCAGTATTCCAAGTGTGATCTTACCAAGACACTCAGTCAGATATATTTCTTAAAAATAAAAAAGCTAGTGATGAGAAAACAGTTAGGAAGTCTTTCTACTGACAGTTTATCTTTCTGCTATTTTTTTTTTAAAGATCTGGGTAGCAGATTAGCAAAGGCAGAAATCCACGCCTTCACCATTTCTTAAAAAAAGATAGTTCCTTAGTAACCATGGGTGGGTCCTGTGCGGAAGGAACCAGATGTTTCTAAATCACATGCAGGGAATTCACTTGCATCAACTTAGATTAACCTCTGAGGAATTTTTTTCCTTCGATTAGCTATTTATGGTCTTGGAAAGATGGATTGATTCACACTGGAGGACGTTCACATTGATTCATTGCACATAAGTCATTATGCTTAAGCTTGCTCCTCTGTTCAGTGTGGGTGGAAATTGCAGAGAAGATGACACAATAACTGTGAAAGTAGCAAGTGGTAGTGGTTGAGTGTCGAACCATGTAGGTTGGCTGAGAAAAGTCATACCACACACGCTTAGTTATGTTTAGCTCAAAGTTGTAGTAGCGCGTCATCTAAGTAGGTGTTCTGACTTAGGCTTCCCCCCAAAAAGCACGAAGCAGATTCCTGGTCCTGGCAAAACCCCTTTTATTAAACGAATGTGAATCCCTCTCATTCACATTCAGCAAAGGCCTGGTAAAACAGTCTTTCAAAGGTGAATTTATGAACACGGACCTTATCTAGCTTGGAAAGCTGCCATGTACATATTTTCCAAACTCAGTGCTTTACAAGGAAAACTTGGTGCAGAGTCTCTGAGATTCACAGCCAGCTCTTCACATTCCTGAATGAACGAATGAACGAACACATGAATGAATGAATGAATTGTTTCCTGCAAATGCCCACTCCCCTTTTGCTCCTCTTTCATTTCCTATGGGAGAAACTATTCACCATCCACCTGTGACTTTACTCCCAAGTTGACGCTGATTTCCAGCTGTTCTTTTCTTCTGGCAGCTCTGCACATGCACACACCGGGAACAGGCTCCAGCTGTTCCTCTGCCTCACTGCTGTCTAGCTCCTAAAGCAGCTGAATATATCCAGATGGCCTTGGCCCCATCTCTGCCTCCAACAGAGCCCTCATCTGAGCCTTCCCCAGACTCCAGGACTGGCCCGTGTTCCTCCCCAACCTCCTCACTGTCCAGTCCGCTGCCACTTTGCTGGCAATCCACAACATTAGGCTGGATTAGACAAATCCAGGCTTCTGTTCTAAGCCCAAGGGAGCTGCTCTTCAGTCATCAAACTGTTATGATACCCTGGCATATAAACATGCGTTTTAAAATTCGGTTGCTTATGCTGGATTTGAGAAGGCTTTATGGTAGAGCGCCTATACTTGCCCCCCCATACGATTCTGGTTAAGTCCTACAAGTTCCACTAACATGCAAAAGGAATTGAAGCTCTTGCTCAGTTTGATGAATATAATAAGAGGTTTGCCTTTTTTTGTTTTACAAAACCTTCACAAGTGAGAAGAAATCCCAGCACGTGAATTGGAAGAGGAGAGGATAACATCACTTGAATCCAGTGGCTTTATTGAAGTGACGCTGTGCAGTTATAATTTTCTTGCCCCCATAATAATAAGGACTCACATAATCATACAAGTTAAATATTGCAGGAAGTCTGATTATTTTTATTTAAAACTACTATTGTCAGATCAGTTTGATTCAGTTTCTCTGGATGTGGCTAAGTTTTGTTGCACTGACTGTAAAATTAGGCAGATTTTGGTTCCCTTGATTTCACCATAAATTGCTATTGCTATATTACTATGCCTTGTTCTGTTTAGTTCTGCTTTATTTTAATGTTAAATTTTTGTGTGTGCTGGTCCGTGACCATAATAAGAATGGAATTCAAATTATATTTCCAGCTCAACAGGCAGTCCTTGGGGGCTGCCACAAGAAGAGGGCGTCAATTTATTGTCCAAAGCACCAGAAGACAGGAAACAAAGTAATGGATGGAAACTAATCAAGGAGAGAAGACACTTAGAACTAAGGAGAAATTTCCTGACAGTGAGAACAATTAATCAATGGAACAACTTACCTCCAAAGTTGTGAATGCTCCAACACGGAACTTTAAGAAGAGATTGGACAACCATATGTCTGAAATGGTATAGATCTGCCTGATCTGGCGGTTAGACTAGAACCTCCAAGGTCCCTTCTAACTTCACTTCACTTCTATTCACTTCTTTTATTCACTTCTATTGAGTTGAGTTGAGTTTGATTTGACTCAACTCAACTCATTCACTTCTATTCTATTCCATTCCATTACCATTACCATTACCCTCTACCCTACCCTATTGCATTTATAGCCATTTTTTTTACTGTCCATTCAAAGTTACAATACAGCTGAAAGATGACTTAAAATGGGTCCTCACAGTTATGCCATTGCAGTGTCCCCTGACTGCAGTTTACATGTTTGGCAAGGGGGTACTTGACAAGGTTCCAGAATCCCGGAGTCATGTTTTTGCTATTTGCAAGCATCCCACTTGGCTTCTCACGAGCAAAGGCAATGGGGAAGCTAGCAGAAAATCGCCAATTGGGGGTCACATGATGTCTCAATGACTGGGGGGGGAAGGGTTGGAAATTGCTTCCTGTGATATCTTACATCACGACTGTACCATTCACAGGGAATATTCCGGTCTCAATTGTGGTTGTGAATCAGGGTGGGTTTCTCCAGGTTCGCACCAGTATGCCAGAACCGGTTCTTGAAATTTAGCGTACCTTTTGAAACCTGTTCAGGAAGGAAGGGAGGGAGGAAGGAAGGAAGGAAGGAAGAAGGAAGGAAGGAAGGAAGAAGGAAGGAAGAGATACACACAAGAAAGAAGAAAAGGAATGGAGGAGAGTGAGAGAAAAGAGAGAGGACAAAGATAGAAAGAGAAAGAAGAAAAAAGGGAGAGAGAAAAAAAAGAGGTGGAGAGAGACAAAAGGAAGAGGAAGGAAATGTGTTGTGTGTGTGAGAGAGAGAGAGGAGCCACAATTGAGCCCAAAATGTTGGTTGCTAAGCAAGACCATTGTTAATGAGTTTCACCACATTTTCCAAGTTGGCCATGCCCACCTGGTCACACGCCCCCAAGCCACACACCCCAGTCACATGACCACTGAGCCACTCCCATAAAACAGGCCACACCTACAGAATAGGTTCTAAAATTTTTGAAACCCACCCCTGTTGTCAATTGAGGACTGCTTGTGTTATGGTTGTAGACCAGAACAAACCATTGCCTGCAGTGAGAGGCATTCATAGAATTTGCTCCATGTACATAAAAATTAGACAGACTCATCCCACAGGGCTGACTTTGTTAGACTTCAGCTTTAAAGGAAGCCCACAAAAATTACTATATGGCCAGCGACTTTAGTTTCTCCGTCTCGTCACTAGATGATTTATAAAATCCATTTGAAGTCCAGGGTCTTTAAAAAAAAAGAAAACAAAAGGGATGACTTTGTCTCAAATCAGAGTAAAATTCACAAGATAAAGGAAGGGACTCGCTAAGCTCAATTTTACAAACTACAACTGAATTTTCCAATCCAATTTGGGACCAACTGTCTCCCAAAATAACACATGGTTGTCTCTTTTTAAAAACAAAAATGTTCTGCAATGAGCCGAATAAAGAAGCTTGTAAGCCAAAATGTTAAAATAGCCATCGTAAGAAGAGTCATCGTTGTCGTAGTAGCAATAATAATAATCATAATTCCGTTCTTCATCCCAATCGCCTGCCAATAAAGGGAGCTGCTGTGAAAACATCTACTCAATCTAATGATGCATATATAAGGAAGCAATAACCTCATCGTATCTGTCTGAAGGGATGGCATTGTCTTTAATGCAAAAATGTACAAAACTCTACTCTGTTCTGAACCATTTGTCCCAAAGTGGTAATCAGAAAATCTATGGCCTTATCAACTTGCTAAAATATCATTATTGCAAACCAAAAATGAAGAGTAAGAGATGAGATCATTAACAAGGACATTTATGTTTTGGTCTGCGTAGTATTGCTTATTGTTTTCAGAATATCCTACATTTATTCTAAACAGAGGCTAAATGGCAGCGTGGCGGTATATTTATCCATATCCCAAAAGCGATAAATGGCAGGGAACGTCTGCGGAAAAAGATTTCCACCTCACCTGACAGCTGACGCCATCACCTGTTTACAGTGGTGTAGTCAAGGCTGGGAGGATAGTTAATGGAGTTCAGAAACAAGGCAGATTTGTATGTTTCCAGGTGCGTACAAAATGAGGTTGTCACACTTAATGGTGATGAATTATTGCTGCCTCTCTCTTGCTCTTCAACTGAGTGTTTCTGAAGACAGAGCTTCATCCAGAAAGGGAGTCTGTGGTTGGACACCATCAAAGCTGACACCAGTCAGAGAATTGAACAACTCAAAGTAGTGCAAGATTATAATGTGGAAAGACATGGCCCATAGAATCATCAAGAGTTGGACATGTCTGAATGGATACCATTATCATCATCATCATCATCAGAGGAAGAGGAAGAGGAAGAGACATTCGAAAGAATAGAATAGAATAACAGAAGTGGAAGGGACCTTGGAGGTCTTCTAGTTCAACCCCCTGCTTAGGCAGGAAACCCTACACCACTTCAAGCAAATGGTTATCCAATAACACCTTAAAAACTTCCAGTATTGGAGCATTCACAACTTTTGGAGGCAAGTTGTTCCACTGATCAATTGTTCTCACTGTCAGGAAATTTCTCCTTAGTTCTAAGTTGCTTCTCTCCTTGATTGGTTTCCACCCACTGCTTCTTGTCCTACCCTTAGATGCTTTGGAGAATAGCTTGACTCCCTCTTCTTTGTGACAACCCCTGAGATATTGGAAGACTGCTATCATGTCTCCCCTAGTCCTTCTTTTCATTAAACTAGACATACCCAGTTCCTGCAACTGTTCTTCATATGGTTTACCCTCTTTGTTGCTCTTCTCTGCACTCTTTCTAGAGTCTCAACATCATTTTTACATCGGGATGACCAAAACTGGATGCCGCATTCCAAGTGTGGCCTTACCAAGGCTTCATAAAGTGGTATTAACACTTCACGTGATCTTGATTCTGTCCTTCTGTTTATGCAGCCTAGAACTGTGTTGGCTTTTTTTGGCAGCTGATACACACTTCTGGCTCCTATTTAAATGGTCGTCCACTAGGACTCCAAGATCCCTCTCACAGTTACTACTATTGAGCAGGGTACCACACATACTCTATCTGTGCATTTGTTTTCTGACATTATCACACAACTTCCTTTTCTATGGAAACCAAGGGGCTTTGGATTATGTTAGGACAGAAATAAGGGGCAACTGTTTGTACCCTCCATGTCACTGTAGAACAGGGGTGTCAATTTGCAGCCCGTGAGCTGGATACATCATGTGCTGGCCATGCCCCCCCTGTTTTAGAGAAGGGGGAAAAACATGATGACAATGTGATGACGTGAGTTTGACCCCCCTGGTGTAGAAGATGTGAGAAATGCAATTTCAGGTGTGGCTTCAGAGAAAGAACACCATTTGGGGCTGTCCCAAAAAAGAGGGGTCAACTTATTATTCAAAGCACCTGAGGGCAAGAGACGAAGTAATGGGGTGGAAGATCATTAAAGAGAGACCCAACCTAGAACTAAGGAGAAATGTCTTGACGGAGAGGACAATGAGTCAATGGAATGACTTGCCTCCAAATTTTGTGGCTGCTCTATCATTGGGGGTATTCAAGGACAGACAGTGGACTTTTTCTGGAATAGTGTGCCATGGGAAGGGAGTTGAAATGGAAGACCTCCAAGGTCCCTTCCAATCCTATTATTCTATGTTCTATGTCTATTATTATTATTATTAAACATGAAACTCAGCCAACTGAACATTCAAAATGCATCACAAATACCATTGACTGGTGCTGATGGTTGATACAGGTTGCTGCCAGCATCTCTAATAAGTATCAACCAAATACCTTCTTAAGATGCATGATGTTCCAAGTAGTGCAGTTGTTTGCAGTTCTGCTGGTGCCATTGCAAGAAGCTGCAATTTCTTGATGTATCTCACAAAATTCTTGGACATGGTACCAAGTGCACCGATGACAATGGGTATCACTGTTACATGCCTCATCCATAATCGGATAATTTTTATGGCCAGGTTGTGATATTTCGTGATTTTTTCCAGTTCTTTTTCTTTGACTCTGGCATCTCTGGTACAGCAATATCAATAAACTGTACGCTTCGGCCCTCTATCACTGTGATATCTGGTGTGTTGTGTTCCAAATGATGATCTGTCTGTATCCGATCCGAAAGTCACACAAGATCTTCACCTTCTCATTTTCAATAACCTTTTCCACTTTATGTTCCCATGACTTTCTGGATACGGGTAAATCATATCTTTTACATAATAACCAGTGGATTAATTTAGCAACTCGGCCGTGTCTAGCTTTGTAATCAGTTTGTGCGATTTTGCTGCATTCACATATTAAACGTGAAACAGTTTCAACTTTGTGTTGCAAAGTCGGCAGTTTGGGTTGTCAGTGGATTTTTGTATCTTCGCTTTCATGGCCTTAGTTTGTAGTGCTTGTTCTTGAGCAGCCAGTGTTAAACCTTCTGTTTCTTTCTTGATGATGGTGATGGTGATGATGATGATGATGATGATGATGATGATGATGATGATGATGATTCTATATCGGGGTGTCAAACTCACGTCCTGTGGACTGGATGCACTGGCCACACTCACTCCCGATTTAGTGAAGGAGAAAAAAAATCACAAGACATCCCGTAATGACAGTGTGACAGTGCAAGTTTGACACCACTGTTCTATATATTCTATTGTCTATTAGATTTCCAGATAGGCCAGGAAAATATAAAGCCATTGGAGACAGTTGGAGCTCTTCACCTTTGTCCTACTGAAAGACATCTTATGGCAGCCTCTGCTTAGCAGTTTTATTAATGTTGCACTTAGCCTTGCCCCATCTCCCACAGGACGGGATTCTAGTTAGTTTGCATTTAAATGCAGATGTTTGTGAATTTTTTAATAAATAGGAGGAAGCATAACAAACCAGAGAGAAGCTGACCATACTTGTTCCTGTGAAGAACTTATTGAGGCACCCTTTAGAGAAATGTAAGGATGATTAGTTAGGATTATGTCAGCAATAAAAATACTCAAGTTTTATTACATGCTGAAGCTTATTTTGTATTTTAGTGAGGGTTAATTAGATTGCACAGCATTTTATCCTTGTTCTATGAAGGTTATTTTCTACTCGGCACTAAAGCATGTTATTTATCTTCCTTCTCTATTCTTTCGTTCGGTCTAAGGCCGTTCCAATCTTTCTGTTGAATGGTCACCAGGATTTTCTCTGTTATTTAGATAAAATCTGATGTAATAAACCAAGCCCACAGAAAGGTAGATTTGGTGAGGATATCTTAGGTGACTAAAACCTTATTCTTATTCTGAATTAAATTACTATAGATTTGGTGAGGATATTGTAGGTGGCTCAAACACTCTTCTTTGGAATTAAATTATTATAGCGATAACTGCATTTCAAAAAGTTGAACTGAAGAGCTTGTTTATTTTCCTTTTAAGGGTTATGTTTGTCTTGAGGTATCCATAACAGACAAGCCAGAAGAAGAGTATTTACCTAAAACATATATTTTAAGAAGTGGATTTTGGCAATTTTAGGGGAAAAGTTACTTGTTATCACTGGCACACATTCCACTCAGCAGTTATAAGATGGTATAATTAATTCCCCCCTCCCCAAATGCCCCTTTGATTTCTCTCCCTACTATCAGCTCTTGGAAGTGAGTAAGATCAGGAAACAGGAATCACATGGGTTGTGAGACATGGTGTGTTGGAGCTGGCTCACATGAACTTGTGAGAGATGATTGTTACATAATTTTTTTGTGGGGGGATTTTTGTGAGCCAGTTGAAGGCAGAGCTGAGCCACAATTTCTAGCACACCAATCAGCTCTTCTATAGTTAGTAGTGCGATGATGGCAGTAGACATGACAAAGACAATTCTTAAATATAGGCCCTATACAATGATGGCTTCCAAGCATAACACATATACTGATAGACCACTGCTGTTTATTGTTTATATATCCAGTGATGGGTTTCAAAAATTGTTCGAATCTACTCTGTGGGTGTGGCCTCCTTTGTGGGAGTGGCTTGGTGCCCATGTGACTGGATGGGAGTGGCTTGCCACCATGTGACCGGATATGAAGATGCGACGACACTTGTCAGAACCACCTTAAATTACCTCACACACAGCACTGGCATGCATAAGAATGGATGTAAACTTGTTTTTTTAAAAGCATCTTTGGTTTGCGTTTTAAAACAACTTCAACACACGCAATGTTCTGATTGCACCACAAAAGCAGTAGTCATCCTTACCTTTCACAGAGGGCACTGAGTTTTATAAATATGAGCATGATAGTGTAGAATAATCCTATCCAAGGACAGTGGTGGGTTTCAAAAAATTTTGGAACCTCTTCTGTAGGTGTGGCCTGCTTTCTGGGTCCACTGGTGGAACCTCTTCTAACCGGTTCGGTAGATTTGACGAACCGGTTCTACCGAATAGGTGCGAACTGGTAGGAACCCACCTCTGTATATATCATAACAGACAGAAACTACAATAGCAGACTTTCAATATTCTACTACACTTTATAGGAAAGAAAAGGAAGGAGGCAAAGAAGGAAGGAAAGAAAGGAATGGAAGGGAAGAGGAAGGGAAGGAGGAAGGAATAAAGAAAGAAAAAGGGAGGGACAGGAGAGAAAGGGAGGGAGGAAAGGAAAAGGAAGAGAGGAAGAGATGAGGAAGATAGAAAGATAGAAAGAAAGAGAAAGAAAGAAAGAAAGAAAGAAAGAAAGAAAGAAAGAAGAAAGAAAGAAGACACAAAGACAATATTTTGAATGTGTTTCTCATTCTTTCTACTTTCTGGAAATGAATAATCTTTTCTGAACCTCCTTTTCTCTTAAGGGTTTGCTCATCCCTTTGCGATTCCCGGGGCCAGATTTAACCTGCCAAAGCATCCTTAATCACAATCAATAGCAGATTTCTTGACCTTATCACCAAAAAGCAAAGATGTCACATTTCAGAATATTATATATGTTCGGGAAGAGAGAACAATTATTGGAAGGATTTTTGACTTGTCATCTCTCACATTCATCTTTTCTTTAACGTTCCCTGTAATGTGCTCCCTCCAGGCAGACAGTTTTCTCCTTCTTGTTTTCTCCACATCAGACTCTCGTATACGTTCAGCGATGCTGAAATGTAATAGTTAAATCTCTTTATACAGGCAATGAATTCAACAATCTGAAGCTGAACGCATGCATCCTGTTTAAATAGAGAGACCTGTCTCTCAAGCTAAATATTTTCAAGATTCCAATAAGAAGACTAAAGTTATCAGTTTTGGATGTGGCAAGGTCTGTTTTGCTCTGCGAATTCATGGAGAGCTAACCCTAATCCTAAGTGGAATTTTCCCGAATGGGATTTTCCCATGTATTTTGCAGGAAATGTACATATGGCTAGTTCAAAAAGCATGCCCCATCTAACCACACCCGGTGCCCCAACCGTATGGTTAGGAGAGGGCGTGCCTTTTGACCTGGTCTTATGTACATTTCCTGGCAAAATACATGTGAAAATCCCATTCGGGAAAATTCCACTTAGGGTTACTTCTCCATGAATTTGGAGAGAAAAATGCACATCATTTTTGTTCTTTATTTTTGGATCCATAAAACCACCCTATTTTTTAATTAAAAATATATATAAAATTTTCCCCTGCTGTGCCCTTTTTGTTCCCTGCCCTTTCCTTCCCTTCTTCCTTCCTTCCTTCCTTTCCCTTCTCCTTCCCTTCCCTTATTCTTTCCTTCCCTTTTCGTTCCCTGCCCTTCCTTTCTTCCCTTCCCTTCTCTCTTCCTTTCTCCTTCCCTTCTCTTTCTCTTTCCCTTCCTTTCCTTCCCTTCTTATCCTTCCCTTCCATTTCCTTAGTCTTGTCTTCCTTTCCCTTATTCTTTCCCTTCTTTTTGTTCCCTGCCCTGCCCTTCCCTTCTCTTCCCTTCATCTCTTCCTTTCTCTTTCCCTTCTCTTTCTCTTTCCCTTCCTTTCCTTCCCTTCTTATCCTTTCCCTTCCATTTCCTTAGTCTTGTCTTCCTTTCTCTTATTCTTCCCTTCTTTTTTGTTCCCTGCCCTGCCCTTCCCTTCTCTCTTCCTTTCTCCTTCCCTCCTCTTTCTCTTCCCTTCTCTCTTCCTTTCTCCTTCCCTTCTCTTTCTCTTTTCTTCTCTCTTCCTTTCTCCTTCCCTTCTCTTCTCCTTCCCTTCCTTTTCCTTCCCCTCCCTTCTTATCCTTCCCTTCCATTCCCTTATTCTTCTCTTCCTTGTTTGTTCCCTGCCCCTTCCTTCCCTCCTTTCCTTCTCTTCTCCTTCCCTTTCTTTCCCTTCCCTTCTTATCCTTCCCTTCCCTTATTGTTCTTTTCCCTTTTCATTCCCTGCCCTTCCTTTCTCCTTCCCTTCCCTTCTCTTTCCTTTTCTCTTCCTTTCTCCTTCGTTTCTCCTTCTCTTCTCCTTCCCTTCCTTTTCTTTCCTTCGTATCCTTTCTTCCATTCCTTCTTCTCCTTCCCTCCCCTTCTTCTTCCCTACCGTACCCTACCCTATCCTACTGTTGAAGTCAACTCTTTCCAGCAGAGTTGCTGGAAAGGTTAAGAATCTGATAGCACACCACTATTGTTGCTGTAATTCCAGATATAAAGACAATATGATATTTCTTCTGGGATATCAGATTCTTCATTGGTAGATGTTTCTTGATCGTGCCATGCTTGAGAAATTACTCAGTGAGATAACAATAGAACAAAAGACATATAGGTGGAAAGCTGTGGGGTAATCATGTAAAACGATTGAATCAGAAACAATGGTAGGTTTGTTTTAATTTCCATGTACAGTTGTGTAAGGGGTGAGTCAGTGTTTCCCCACATAAAATGAGCTTAATCTTCTAATCAGAGACTTGTCTTTACGCAAGCATGTAATTAATTATTGTGAGCCTCCCGGAGTCAAATATGTGAGATGGGCAGTTAGTTATACAGTACAAATTGAATGAATAATTGAATAAACCAACGAATATAAGTTCTTTCTCAGACAAGGACTACGTGACTGAGATGTCCCCTTTATCATGCCTTGCTTCATTTCAATGAAAGAGATTGAAAGAGACTTGGAGGAGCAAGTTTTAATGCTGCGGCAACTGGGACCATATTCATTTTAGTTCAAAGTTGTACAAACTTCACAAATAGCACATGGTGAACACAGTGGCTTCAGGTGGCAAAGGGGTGCAATAAGGCTATATTGTCTCTTCTTATTTATTCAACTTAAAGATGCTGATCTTGTTGATCTATTTAAATAGGAGCCAGCCGTGTGCAGCAAGCTGCCAAAAAAGCCAACATAGTTCTACGCTGCATAAACAGAGGGATAGAATCAAGATCACGTGAAGTGTTAATACCACTTTATAAGGCCTTGGTAAGGCCACAATTGGAATCCGGCATCCAGTTTTGGTCTCCACGATGTAGAAAAGATGTGGAGACTCTAGAAAGAGTGCAGAGAAGAGCAAGAAAGAGGATTAGGGGACTGGAGACTAAAACATATGAAGAACGGTTGCAGGAACTGGGTATGTCTAGTTTAATGAAAAGAAGGACTAAGGGGAGACATGATAGCAGTGTTCCAATACCTCAGGGGCTGCCACAAAGAAGAGGGAGTCAAACTATTCTCCAAGGGAACCTGAGTGTAGAACAAGAAGCAATGGGTGGAAACTAATTAAGGAGAGAAGCAACTTAGAACTGAGGAGAAATTTCCTGACAGTGAGAACAATTAATCAGTGAACAACTTGCCTCAGAAGCTGTGAATGCCCCAACACTGGAAGTCTTTAAGAAGATTTGGAGAGCCATTTGTCTGAAACGGTATAGGGTTTCTTGCCTAGGCAGGGGTTGGACTAGAAGACCTCCAAGGTCCCTTCCAACTCTGCTATTGTATTGTATTGTACATTTGCAGGTCGGCAGTTTGATTCCGTAGTGCCGCATCACAGAGTGAGCTCCCATTGCTTGTCCAGCTTCTGCCAACCTAGCAAGTTCGAAAGCACGTAAAAATGCAAGTAGAAAAATAGGTAACCAACTTTGGTGGGAAGGTAATAGGGCTCCATGCCAGCCACATGACCATGGAGACGTCTTTGACAGTCCTGGCTCTTGGCTTTGAAACGGAAATGAACACTGCCCCCTAGAGTCGAGAACGACTAGCACATATGTGCAAGGGGAACCTTGATCTTTTATAGAGAGCATCAAGTCTAGTTCCTAGCTTTTTGCAGGATGCTAATCTGGGTATAGGATAGATTGACAGATGTATAACAGAAACTATTCAAGCTTCGTGTAATTATCGGTAGACTCTCAAATATTGATGTTTGGCTATGAAAGTATGGATTTCACCATCCTGCGTGTCACGGAAGGACTTGAGGTCAGAGAAGGTAAGGTAAGAACATCAGGGGCCTTGAGACTTAGTAAATAGGAGAAGCTTCTGGAAAGATAAGCTGAAATTTGTGAATTTGTCAGCTAGTACCGGGGTAGTTTGGAAGCAACATTGGCAGATTTACAGTTTCAGGTGGAAACAATTTAAGGAAGGTCATTGTCGCTTGAGGTTGGTTTTTTTTTTTTGATTGATTTGGACCAGAAAGTTCAGAGTGAAACTGGAACAAGAAAACATACATAGATCAGAATGATTGGAAGACCAAGATAAGCGTTTGTAAACTTAAATCACAATTGATTTATTCAAATCTATTTAAAATAAAAGCAAGAGCATTCAATTGATTTATAACGCTTAAGCTTCCTGCAAACTTCTACAGGGCAGAAATATGAGTCTTACTTCATAACAGGGCACCATCGTAATTATTATCAGTCTGTAAGAATATTGGGATTCTGCCGGAGGGAGAAACACACATACAACTACAAAGAACGTTCTGCAAATATTCACCTTGTATGTATTTTTTTTTTTTAAAGCAAGAGCTATGCTCTAATAGCTATGAAGATAAATTTGAAAGTGTGTCTAACAGACTGTTTGGTCACTGAGCTACAGCAATGATGCTTAGATTTATATCTAAGGAAAAAAAATTGCTATTTCACCATGTTGGCAGCCATATCAGAAGCTGGAAGAGAAATTGGTTTCAGTCATCTTTTGATGCAAACATCGTTTTAGACCAGTTCCCTCCTATTCTGCCATTTTAAATTTGAAGTTAAAACTTGTTAAAGGAAACGTACATGGTAGTAAAAACAAAAATGGATAGATTCAAGAAAATGGATATTCTGGAAAAATATGGAAAGAAAGTGCAACCACATTTTTCCTTTCCTTTCCTTTCCTTTTCTTTCCTTTCCTTTCTTCCTCTCCTCTCCTCTCCTTTCCTTTCCTTTCCAAAGCGCGCTCGACGAAAGCGCGTATGTGACGTCATCACAGCGCAACGAAAACAGCACGCTGTCAGCGGTAAATTTAAAATTAACGCGTAAATCTAAACCTAACCCCCCCAAACCTAACCCTAAACCTAACCCTTAACCTAACCCTAAACCTAACGCTAACCCTTAACCTAACCCTAAACCTAACCCTAACATTTAACGTAACCCTAAACCTAACCCTAACCCTTAACCTAAACCTAAACCTAACCTAAACCTAACCCTTACCTTTATGTGAATCGGCTTGCTTTAATTTAATTTTAATTTTAATTTAATTTATTTTTAATTTTATTTGTCGCGCTGCTGATGACAGTCACGTATGCGCTTTCGTCGGGCGCGCTTTAGTGGACCGCGGTTTTGTCGTGCCACGTCCTTCTCTTCTCTTTCCTTTCCTCACCTCTCCTCCCCTTCTGCTTCCTTTCCTTTCCTCTCCTCCCTCTCCTTCTCTTTCCTTACCTTACCTTTCTGTTCATCTCCTCTCCTCTCCTCTCCTCCCTCCCATCCTCCCTCCCTCTCTTTCCTCCCTCACTTCTCCTTCCTTCTTCCTCCCTCCCTCTTTTCTTTTTTCTCTCCTTGTCTCTTCTTTCTTCTCACGGAGGATGTTATGGAATGAATAGAAAGCTCCAAAAAGTTTAAAGTCATCTAAAAGCAAACGGGGTCACATCACCCAAGTCATAAAAAGAAAATCTCTTTTAAGTTACTTTTTCATTTCAGTGACAGCCAGCATTTTCCTGATTTTACTATTAGCAAATGTTTAGTTTGGGAAAATTAAGATTGCTTGAATTCATCGGAAACCCGAAGACAGCCTACTGGTCCTAATCCATGCAGGGTGAGCCCAAATTAATAGAATTATAACGAGTGGATAATGATCGGTGTAACCCAATTTATAAAGGGTGTGTGGAGCATCTACTATGGGCTGTATAAGACCATTGGTTTTATATGTGGGTTGAAAACTTCATGAATGATAGAGCTATCAAATGGCTCATACATTATCATTTCAAAGTCGAGCCCATGTGAAAATATTAGGTGTATTCCAGCTTCTTCCCTCTGTGTTCTGTCCTCATTACAGATTACTCTGTGTGTAACTTGACATGCAACTAAACCTACCTATCCTCCAAAAAACAGACCATGTGCATAGATCTGGATTATGCTATTAAAGGAACAGGATGGTGAAACTGGGAAAAATAGAAATACATACAATAAGAACCCAAATACAAATAAGCATTGTGAATTGCTGGTGAGCATAAAAATTGAGGCCTTTGAACTCTGGTGCTGGGAGAAGACTCCTGCGAGTTCCTTGGGCTGCAAGGCAATCCAACCAGTTAGTCCTAGAGGAGATCAACCCTGACTGCTCTTAGAAGGCCAGATCCTGAAGAGGAAACTCAAATACTTTGGCCACTTAATGAGAAGGAAGGACTCACTGGAGCAGAGCCTGATGCTGGGAAAGACTGAGGGACAAAAGAAGAAAGGGATGACAGAGAATGAGGTGGCTGGATGGAATCACCGAAGCAGTCGGAGATGAGCTTAAATGGACTCCAGAGGATGGTAGAGGACAGGAAGGCCTGGAGGAATGTTGTCCATGGGGTCGCGATGGGTTGGAGATGACTTCCTAACTAACAACAACAACAATTAACAAATACAGATAAATCTAAATCTCGCCAGCAATCCTGTGTGTATGGGAAGTGGAGTTTTGTCCTTAGATGAATGAGTGCCAAAATTAGACTGGATTCTTCCTGGAACCTCTGCTTCCTTCAAATGCTAAAGGAAATGTACTTGTTTATAGGATGTACTGTTTTTGGATCGAGGGTGATGGGTAGATGACCTTCAAGGGCTAAGTGAGCTTCAAAACAATACAGATTGATATTTGGCCCACGGCCACCAGATGGGGCTAGAGAACAACAGCAGTATATATACAAATTATATGTTGGGGCATGATACTCTGTTTTCCAGGTTTGGTTTTAAATGTTAGAAACAGAATGGCAGGGTTAAGTTAACCTTTAGGCCATTTTTTAAAAGACTCCTGTTCTGTTCTGATTGTTGGCTGGATATTTAATGATACTTCATGTCCAAATTTTAAAATTATTGCTTATTGATAGCAATCAAAGAAGAATGCAACTATTTCTGTCCTGGGCATCACTCAATTGGGCAACTCCAGCTGTTCCTGAAAGAATAAACTGATGTCTACAAAATATGTGAGAAGCCATGGATACAAACATCAAGGCATGCAGCCAACAGAGATTTAAAACATCCTCAATTGACTGATGATGGTTACTATACCAACAATTGTAGCAAAGACATATTGTTAGAGTGTACCATAATTAGAGTTGTTAACCTAATTCTGCAAGCTTCTTCTACTAGTCTTCTTCTATCTATTCCAACAGTGTACTGCAAACTAGGGCATACAAAACCTTTGCCAACCAATCCTTAAATACAGCTCATCTGCCTGGAATCCACACTGTATATCGGACATTAATACAATTGAACAGGTCCAGAAGTATTTCAAAAGAAGAGTCCTCCCACTCCTCTGCTCACAATAGAATCCCTTACCGCCACCAGCCTTGAAATTTTGGGCTTGGACCACTACTACTTGCCTACAATCTGACCTAAGCTAGTACACAAAATTGCCTGCTACAACATCATACCTGTCAACGACTACTTGAGCTTCAACCTCAATAATACACGGCAAACAGTAGGTAGAAACTCAAGGTTAACAGCTCCAAACTTGATTGCAGAAAATACGACTTCAGCAACAGAGTGGTCAACACCTGGAATGCTCTACCTGACTCAGTTGTTACATCTTCAAACCCCCATAGCTTCAACCTTAAACTGTCCACCCTGGACCTCACCCCATTCCTAAGAGGTCTGTAAAGAGGGCGTGCATAAGCACTCCAGGATGCCTACTGTCCCTGTCCTACTGTCCCCATTTATTCCTACTTACTGTATTTTTTGGAGTATAAGATGCATCTTTTTCCCTCAAAAAGAGGCTGAAAATCTGGGTGTGTCTTATACACTGAATGCAGCATTTTTTGCATCCCGAAAACTCTGCCCCTTCACCATAGCTTGTAGGAGGCTTTCAGAGAGCTCCTGGGGGATGGGGAGGGCAGAAATGAGCAAACAAACAGCCTATTTTTTTGCCCCTCCAGTACCCAGCAGCACTCTATAAGCTGCCTAAAGGCTCTCCATGCACTTTTTTTTGACAAAAAATGGGCCTGGTTTCGGGAAAAATTGGTCGGGTTTTTTTTGCTCGTTTTTGGCCCCTCCATCCAAAGGGCTATTCATGCCCTTTTTTGAAAGAAAGAAAAAAAGGTCAATTTTCACAAAAAAAGGGCTATTTTGGGGAAGTTTTCCCAGTGCAAAAAACATTTTAAAAAATTTCCTCTTCAAAACCTTGCTGTGTCTTATACTCCGGTGCGTCTTATACTCCAAAAAACACGGTATTTCCTTTGTTCATGTCCATGTTTATACTTACACCTGTTCTCTTGTATATGTTTGACAAACTAACTAAATAATAAACAAAAAAACAAACAGATAAACAAACAAACAAACAAAGAATTTTATTCTTTCAGCAGCCATTTTCCTATGGAACTATGGGTATCATAGCTGTGGATGATAGCTTGTGTTTACAGAGAAAATTCCAGAGAAAAGTCAAGGTACTTAATTTGATAACAAAGGCGTTCAAATCTCAGGATATACTCAAAATCAAATTCACTTGACAGCTCTCAAGAGCTGTTGTGGATGAAATAATAGTGGTTCCTATAAGAAAAAACCCTTCAACACTCAAACTATACTTCCTATTACCTTACATTTATAATAGACAATAACGGAATTGAACCTGGCCAGTTTAACAGAACTAAAACTTCGTTTCAGAGAATTGGACAGGAACTGTTTAAACATTATAGATAATTTTTGCGTAGATATTTTTCTCAGGGACCTTGAATTTCTTTTTCTAGTAACTACGAAGAGTTCTGCATTAAAGATGCATTTGTTAATAATCAAGTCTTTGTTTTCTGAGAGGTTTTCCCTCTCTCTAGAGGCTTGTAAACACTAAATACTTATTAGAAGCAATTCTGGGGTTGCTACCTAGTTGTGTATGTATAATAAAAAATGCAAAATAAAAAATCTAGTCTTGCAAGTACAGGCAGCCCTTGATTTACAAACGGTTTGCTTAGTGACGGTTTGAAATAACAATGGCGTTGAAAAAAAGTGGCTTATGACCATTTTTCACACTTGCAGCATCCCTGTGCTCACATGATCAAAATTCAGATGCCTGGCAACTGATTCATACTTACGACGGTTGCAATGTCCCAGGGTCATGTGATCTTCTTTTAGCCACCTCCTGACAAGCAAAGTCAACCAGGATGCCAGATTCTCTTAATAACCACGTGAATTCAATTTTGTCAATTTTAATAGATTTGTATGCCGCCCAATCCCGAAGGACTCCGGGCGGCTTACATAAAAGCAGTTTAAAAATATTAAAGAAGAATAAAACACAAGATAGAATGACTTAAAAACAGAAACACAACATGCACTCAATTTTAATGGGGCTGAAGTTCAATCAAGATCAACAGCCCCAGGCCTGCCGGAACAGCCAGGTCTTAACAGACTTACGGAAGGCCAAGAGAGTGGGGAGGGTCTGGATCTCAGGGGTAGATCGTTCCAAAGGGCCGGAGCAGCAACAGAGAAGGGTCTCCCCGAGGGGCCGCCAGACAGCACTGCGTAGCCGACGGTACTTGGAGAAGGCCCGCCTTGTGCGATCTTATTGGGCGCTCGGAGGTATATGCAGGAGGCGGTCACGGAGATATCCAGGTCCTAGGCCATGTGACTGTCTTAATATTAGATATTCACTTAACAGGTGTGGCAAGAAACGTTGCAAAATGGAGCAAGCCAGCCTTCACAAATGTCTCACTAGCAACATGAATTCTGGGCTCAATTGTGGCCGTACTAACTGCATAGGTAGTCCTCAAGTTACGAATGGAATGGAGCCTGCCCATTCCATTCGCAGGCCGAGGATTCATGGGAGTGAATCTCATACCTTGAAGGGGATCACTCCCTCCTTTCGCCCATGCATTGCTAATTAAATGTGAGGCTCGTTAAGTGCACACAAGGGTGGGGAAGGCCATCGGACCAACTGACTAAGACCACTCAAGGCCTCCCTGACCCACACTGAAATACCTCATGCTCTCCACACTTGCTTCCCCCCCCTCCCACTCAACCTGCCATGCCAGGTCACACTTCTTGTGAAGATCTAGCAAGTAGTCTCCTCTCAGTTGTGTCCGCACCTCCAATTTTCCATTTTGGGCCTCCTGAAGGCCTTGCGGGGCAAATTGCTGTCCAAAATAGAGCTTCTGAAGAATGGATCTGCCCTCAGAGCTTCATTTGGGTGTCCAGAGGTCTGCCCAGCACATTGCTGGCTGAAATGGAGCTTCTGAGGGTCAATCTGCACTTCAGAAGCTGCGTTCGGAGGTCCTGAGGTCTTTCCCAGCACACTGCTGACCAAAGTAAAGCTTCTGAGGGGTGGATCTTCCCTCAGAAGCTCCAATTTGGGAATCCAGAGGCCTCAGCCAGTAACATTGCTGGCCGAAAGTGGATCTTCTGAGGGGTAGATCTGCCTTTCAGAAGCTGCGTTCGGATGTCCTGAGGTCGTCCCGCACATTGCTGGTCAAAATGAAGCGTCTAAGGGGTGGATCTTCCCCTCAGAAGCGCCATTTGGGAATCCAGAGGCCTCAGCCAGTACATTGCTGGCCGAATGGATCTTCTGAGGGGCTGATCTGCCCTAGAAGCTGCGTTTTGGATGTCCTGAGGTCCTTCTCAGCACATGCTGGTCAAAATGAAGCTTCTGAGGGGTGGATCTTCCCTCAGAAGCTCCATTCAGTAATCCAGAGGGCCGCAAGCCATAGATTGCTGGCCAAAATGGATCTTCTGAGGGCCGATCTGTCCTTCAGAAGCTCCGTTTGGATGTCCTGACGTCTTCCAGCACATTGCTGACCAAAATGAAGCTTCTGAGAGGTGACCTTTCCCCTCAGAAGCTCCATTCGGGAATCCAGAGGCCTCAGCCAGTACATTGCTGGCCGAAATGGATCATTCTGAGGGGCAGATCTGCCCTTCAGAAGCTCCATTTCAGCCGATAACATGCAGGACAAATGTTGCAGAGCCTCTGCGGTTGTTTGTAAGGGTAAACAACTGCTGTGGTGGTGCAGGATTCGTAGTTTGGGACTTGTTCGTAAATGCTCAGCAATGTTTATCGCGTAACTGTGAATGTTCACTAAGGGAACTCTCATAACCCAGGGATTATGTGTATAGGAAATAACTCCTGTTTCAGAATTCCATATCCAAAATATGTTTATTTGTTATTTCCTATTGAATAATGAAATGACTTTTGGCGGTTATCCTTACACGAAGGTGCCCGTGTTGCTGAAGATGAAGCCAAGATATGGGTGTTTCCCCTACAACGATGGTATAAAAAAGGGAACTTCAAAAACTTTCAAACTATATAATACTGGATGAGATTCCCTTCCTCCACAACCATTAAAGACTTGAGACTCGGTCTCTTTTTACATCAGAGTGAACTATTTTAGTCCAAGCTGGAGCTTGGTGGGATTAAAATTTCAATCTGTATAATCTTCCCCATTACATAAATCCATGGAGCTTCCAGAACAGTTGGATATCTTATCACAGATTATATATATTATTCTCTCTCTCTATATATATATATGCATTCTTTTGTATTTTAGAGAAGTAAACAATATAATGGGATTATTTCTTTGAAATAGGTGCATATTGCTTGCCATTAAAAAAAAAAATCTCCTTGGTTACCAGGAGCTTTAGAAGTAACCATAAATAATTCTTTGGATTCTAGCAGATTACTATCCTGTCATTCCTCTCTAGCAGATACCAGAAGCGCGATTCAAACTCAGACTACGTTCTAATGCGTAGGAACTTTAACCCGAACTGCTGTGCATCTTGGCGAGTTAGCTCAGCAGACACATAACCGGAGTCATTTCAAAAACAAACAAGAGATTCATTAAGCTATCCGCTAAAGCACACGAAATTAAAGGTTGAAATTATCTCTTTGGGGGAACATTAGCAAGCAAACAACTCTAATGGTTTCTTTGGGGGGAAGTTAGCAATTAATTTCTAATATGTAGTTAATTAGTTCATATAGAATAAAGATTAAAATGCATGCTAGAGGAAGAAAGCAGAAATGGAGAGTTTCACATTCTGAGGAGGTTTTTTCCCCCAAAGATTTCAAGAGCTCGGGCTGATGAGAATAAAACAACGTAGAATATTGGGGTGTAGAACAGATAAAAGCTATTGTTGTTATTATTGTTTTTGTTGCTGCTGCTGTTATATTTTTGGAGAGAGTAGATTGATTGGACATGTTTATGATTTTTCATTGTTTTTCAACTAGTCTGGCTGCATATGTCATAATTCCTGCAGATCAAGTGAAGCGAATTCTTCTAAATGTTTTAGTAAAACTGAGAGGCAGAATGTTATGGATTCTCTTTGTATGATTAATAGGGAAAGACATCAAACTAGCTTTGGTCAAACTGAGTGGTTGGGCTCTTGTGGCACTGAGAAAACAAGGAAAAATATATTTCATAACTCGCTTAATGATTTGCTCTAAAAGACATTTAGACCAATTTGTGGTCCATGGACAGGCCTGTGGCATGTCTGAAACTGGGCCACGCAAATATTTGGCATATTTGTTCCTCCGGCCACTCGATGGTGCTAAAGTGCAACAACAGTATATACAAATTATATGCTGGGGCATGGCAACTGATGTGTGAGAATCTGGAGCATAGCACGAACATAAAACCCCCTCAGGAGCAGAATTATCTGCTCATCAGATTTCCTCTCACACTTTGGGTGTCTGAGCGCATTTCCCTTAGTGGGGCTTTAAAATAAAATGCTTTAAATGCTTTAAAATATGGTGTTCTCTTGGATTTTATGGTTTATCTTGCTTTTTTTAAATCTTTATCTACTACCCTGTATCCTAAGGGAAACTAGTGTATACTGTACATAAATCTAGTAGGTAATAAATACATTTTAGGAACTCACAAAAATGGGACTCAAGAGTTGTATCTATGTGAGAAAGCTGCTTGCAATTCAGGAGAAAATAATTTTGTAGCTGCTGCTACCCTGATCCTGATCAGAAACTGATCTACGTCCTATTAAAATAGAATAGAATAGAATAGAATAGCAATAGCAATAGCAATAGCAATAGCAATAGCAAAGCAATAGCAATAGCAATAGCAATAGCAGTTAGACATATACCGCTTCATAGGGCTTTCAGCCCTGTCTAAGGAGTTTACAGAGTCAGCATATTGCCCCCACAATCTGGGTCCTCATTTCACCCACCTCGGAAGGATGGAAGGCTGAGTCAACCTTGAGCCGGTGAGATTAGAACCGCTGAACTGCAGATAACAGTCAGCTGAAGTGGCCTGCAGTACTGCACCCTAACCACTGCGCCACCTCGGCTCTTCAATAGAATAGAATAGAATAGAATTCTTTATGGGCCAAATGTGACTAGACACACAAGGAATTTGTCTGGTGCATATGATTTTATGTGTACATAAAAAGACAAGATACATTAGTGAAGAATCATAAGGTACCGCACTTAATAATAGTCACAGGGTACAAACAAGCAATCAGGAAACAATCAATATCAATATAAATCCTAAAGATACGAGCAAACAAGGTTACAGTCCTGCAGTCATAAGTGAGAGGAGATGGGTGATAGGAATGATGAGACGATTAATAATAATAGTAATGCAGCCTTAGTAAATGGTTTGACAGTGGTGAGGGAATTATTTGTTTAGCAGAGTGATGGCATTCGGGGAAAAAACTGTTCTTGTGTCTACTTGTCTTGGTGTGCAGTGCTCTGTAGCATCATTTGAGGATAGGACTTGAAAAAATTTATGTCCAGGATGTGAGGGGTCTGTAGATATTTTCACAGCCCTCTTTTTGACTCATGCAGTGTACAGGTCCTCAATGGAAGGCAGGTTGGTAGTAATTGTTTTTTCTGCAGTTCAAATTATCCTTTCAAGTCCGTGTCTGTCTTGTTGGGTTGCAGAACCAAATCAGACAGTTATAGAGGTGCAGAAGACAGACTCAATAACTCCTCTGTAGTACAGCAGTACAGAAAAACATCATGCAACCACTTAATAACAAATTCCAATAGCAAGTTTTGATTAGCAGCCACCCGGAGGTTTTTATAAGATGGGTGGCCATATAAATGTTTTAATTTAATGAATAAATTCCGTGTTTCCACTGTGTGAGGAAAAAAAACCCTGCCTTGTATTGCACTGGAGTGTGAAAGGGTGAAAATATTTTTCTAGACATATGATTTAAGACCTGCATGTGGGAGAAAGACATTTTCTGTAACATGGGCAAAAGGTTCAGTACCACACTACTAAGTCCGACCTACAGACAACGGACATGTAGTAATTAAACCAACATCTCCTTGTTAATGGGCACTTGGAGATTTAAGGTCAGTTCTGGGAGCCAGAGATGTTGTTAGAAGCTTGCAAAGTTTATTTGCAGTCAGATTGTTTGTGCCTTAGGCTCATTGATAAAAACAATTGATAAAACCTCTTATGACGAAAGTTCTGCTCTTTGTTTGCCAATGAAGCACAGTTTAATCCAGCGTTTAACTTTCATTTTACAGTTCTGGTCAGTAAAGATTTCATTATCCATTGATAACCATCCTAAGAAATGCCCTGATTTTTAGGCCCAGAAATTGTACTCAATAGCAGTTTTCTCTCCTGCTTTCAGCCCGAAGATTCCATGTGTCACACGTGTAACCCACTACCCTTAAAACCCAGTCAGAGAAAGAACTTGGTTTATGTAGAGACAGTCACCTTACTTGGAGTTTCTCTGATGCACTTTCTACTCCAATATTCGGAACAACAGAATAACAGAATTAGAAAGGACCTTGGAGGTTCTCTAGTGCAAGACTTTCTACTCAAGTAGAAAACCCTATACTATTTCAGACAAGTGGCTGTCCAGTCTCTTCTCAAAGCCTCCAGTAATGGAGAACCTACAATTTTACAAATTTGCAGATGACACCAAGCTGGCAGGAATAGCCAACACTCCAGAAGACAGGCGTAAGATACAGAAGGATCTTGACCAACTTGAACATTGGGCACTATCTAACAAAATGAAATTCAAGGGTGAAAAGAGTAAGGTTCTACATTTAGGCAAGAAAAACGAAATGCACAGGTACAGTATAGGTGGTACCTTGCTCAACAGTAGTAACTGTGAAGGGATCTTGGAATCCTAGTGGACAACCATTTAAATATGAGCCAGCAGTGTGCAGCAGCTGCCAAAAAAGCCAACACAGTTCTAGGCTGCATCAACAGAAGGATAGAATCAAGATCACAGGAAGGGTTAATACCACTTTATAATGCCTTGGTAAGGCACACTTGGAATACTGCATCAGTTTTGTTGCCACAATGTAGAAAAGATGTGGAGACTTTATTGCAGAGAAGAGCAACAAAGATGATTAGGGGACAGGCGGCTAAAACATATAAAGAACAGTTGCAGGAACTGGGTATGTCTAGTTTAATGACTAGGGGAGACATGATAGCACTGTTTCAATATCTCAATGGTTGCCATAAAGAAGAGGGAGTCAAGCTATTCTCCAAAGCACCTGACGGTAGAACAAGAAGCAATGGATGAAAACTAATCAAGGAGAGAAGCAACCTAGAACTGAGGAGAAATTTCCTGACAGTTAGAACAATTAATCAGTGGAACAGAAGTTGCCTCCAGAAGTTGTGAAAGCCCCAACCTTTGGTTGCTAAGCAAGAGCGTT